>NC_092769.1:17602316-17843397 GCF_047496795.1 Chiloscyllium punctatum
CTCTGTCAATGTAATACACGCAGGGAAGAGCAGACTGACCCACTCTGACAATGCAACACTCCCAAGGAAGAGCAGACTGACCACACACTGTAAATGTAACACACCCAGGGAAGAGCAGACTGACCCAACTCTGTCAATGTAACACACTCAGGGAAGAGCAGACTGACCCCACTCTGTCAATGCAAACCACCAAAGGAAGAGCAGACTGACCCCACTCTGTCAATGTAACACACCCAGGGAAGTGCAGACTGACTCTAATCTGACAATATAACACACCCAGGAAAGAGCAGACTGTCCCCACTCTGTAAATGTAACACACCCAGGGAAGAGCAGACTGACCCCACTCTGTCAATGTAACCCACCTAAGGAAGAGCAGACTGACCCCACTCTGTGAATATAACACACCCAGGGAAGAACAGATTGACTCTAATCTGACAATGTAACACACCCAGGAAAGAGCAGACTGACCCCACTCTGTCAATGAAACACACCTAGGGAAGAGGAGACTGACCCCACTCTGTCAATGTAACACGTCCAGGGATGTGCAGACTGACCCCAATCTGTCAATGTAACGGACAGAGGGAAGAGCAGACTGACCCCACTCTGTCAACGTATCGCACCTAGGGAAGTGCAGACTGACTCTAATGAGACAATGTAACACACACAGTGAAGAGCAGACTGACCCCACTCTGTCAATGTAACACACACAGTGAAGAGCAGACTGACCCCACTCTGTCAATGTAACCCACTCAAGGAAGAGCAGACTGACCCCACTCTGTCAATGCAACACCCCCAGGGAAGAACAGATTGACTCTAATTTGACAATGTAACACACCCAGGAAAGAGCAGACTGACCCCTCTCTGTCAATGTAACACACCCAGGGAAGAGCAGACTGACCCCACTCTGTCAATGTAACACACGCATGGATGAGCATACTGACACCAGTCTGTCAATGTAACACACCTAGGGAAGAGCAGACTGAAACCACTACGTCAATGTAACCCACCCAACGAAGAGCAGACTGACCCAAGTCTGTCAATGTAACGCACTCAGGGAAGAGCAGACTTACCCCAATCTGTCAATGTAACGCACCAAAGGAAGAGCGGACTGACACCACTCTGTCACTGTAACACACCCCGGGAAGTGCAGACTGACCCCAATCTGTCAATGTAACACACCCAGGGATGAGCAGTCTGACCCCAATCTGACATGTAACACACCCAGGAAAGAGCAGACTGACCCCACTCTGTCAATGTAACACACCCTAGGAAGAGCAGACTGACCCCACTCTGTCAATGTAACACACCCTAGGAAGAGCAGACTGATCCCACTCTGTCAATGTAACACACGTACGGAAGAGCAGATTGACTCTAATCTGACAACGTAACACACTCAGGAAAGAGCAGACTGACCCCACTCTGTCAATGTAACAAACCCAGGGATGAACAGACTGACCCCAATCTGTCAATGTAACAGACTCAGGGAAGAGCAGACTGACCAAACTCTGTCACTGTAACACACCCCGGGAAGTGCAGACTGACCCCATTCTGTCAATGTAACACTCCCAGGGAAGAGCAGACTGACCCAACTCTGTCAATGTAACACACCCAGGGAAGAGCAGACTGACCCAACTCTGTCAATGTAAAACACTCAGAGAAGAGCAGACTGACCCAACTCTGTCAATGTAACACACCCATGGAGGAGCAGACTGACCCACTCTGTCAATGCAACACTCCCAAGGAAGAGCAGACTGACCACACTCTGTAAATGTAACACACCCAGGGAAGAGCAGACTGACCCAACTCTGTCAATGTAACACACTCAGGGAAGAGCAGACTGACCCCAGTCTGTCAATGCAAACCACCAAAGGAAGAGCAGACTGACCCCAATCTGTCAATGTAACACACTCAGGGAAGAGCCGACTCACCAAACTCTGTCAATGTATCCCACCCAGGGAAGAGAATACTGACCCCATTCTGTCAATGTAACACACCCAGGGAAGTGCCGAGTGACCCCACTTTGTCAATGTAACACACCCAGGGAAGAGCAGACTGACCCCACACTGTCAATGTAACACACCCAGGGAAGAGCAGACTGACCCCACTCTGTCAATGTAACACACACAGGGAAGTGCAGACTGACTCTAATCTGACAATGTAACACACCCAGGAATGTGCAGACTGACCCCACTCTGTCAATGTAACACACCCAGGGAAGAGCACACTGACCCCACTCTGTCAATGTAAACCACCCAAGGAAGAGCAGATTGACCCCACTCTGTCAATGCAACACACCCAGGGAAGAACAGATTAACTCTAATCTGACAATGTAACACACCCAGGAAAGAGCAGACTGACCCCACTCTGTCAATGTAACACACCCAGGGAAGAGCAGACTGACCCCACGCTGTCAATGTAACACACCCAGGGATGAGTAGACTGACACCAATCTGTCAATGTAACACACTCAAGGAGGAGCAGACTGAACCCGCTCTGTCAATGTAACACACCGCGGGAGGAGCAGACTGACCCAACTCTGTCAATGTAACACACCCAGTAAAGAGCAGACTGATTCCACTCTGTCAATGTAACACACTCAGGGAAGAGCAGACTGACCCCACTCTGTCAATGTAACCCACCAGAGGAAGAGCAGACTGACCCCACTCTGTCAATGTAACACACCCAGGGAAAAGCAGACTGACCCAACTCTGTCAATGTAACACAGTCAGGGAAGAGCAGACTTACCCCACTCTGTCAATGTAAACCACCAAAGGAAGAGCAGACTGACCCCACTCTGTCAATGTAACACATCCCGGGAAGTGCAGACTGACCCAACTCTGTCAAAGTAACACATTCAGGGAAGAGCAGTCTGATCACAATCTGACAATGTAACACACCCAGGAATGAGCAGACTGACCTCACTCTGTCAATGTAACACACCCAGGGAAGAGCAGACTGACCCCACGCTGTCAATGTAACACACCCAGGGATGAGTAGACTTACCCCAATCTGTCAATTTAACACATTCAGGGAAGAGCAGACTGAACCCGCTCTGTCAATGTAACACACCGAGGGAGGAGCAGACTGACCCCACTCTGTCAATGTAACACACACAGCGAAGAGCAGACTGACCCCACGCTGTCAATGTAACACACCCAGGGATGAGTAGACTGACACCAATCTGTCAATGTAACACACTCAAGGAGGAGCAGACTGAACCCGCTCTGTCAATGTAACACACCGCGGGAGGAGCAGACTGACCCAACTCTGTCAATGTAACACACCCAGGAAAGAGCAGACTGACTCCACTCTGTCAATGTAACACACTCAGGGAAGAGCAGACTGACCCCACTCTGTCAATGTAACCCACCAGAGGAAGAGCAGACTGACCCCACTCTGTCAATGTAACACACCCAGGGAAAAGCAGACTGACCCAACTCTGTCAATGTAACACAGTCAGGGAAGAGCAGACTTACCCCACTCTGTCAATGTAACCCTACAAAGGAAGAGAAGACTGACCCCACTCTGTCAATGTAACACACCCCGGGAAGTGCAGACTGACCCAACTCTGTCAAAGTAACACACTCAGGGAAGAGCAGTCTGACCACAATCTGACAATGTAACACACCCAGGAATGAGCAGACTGACCCCACTCTGTCAATGTAACACACCCAGGGAAGAGCAGACTGACCCCACGCTGTCAATGTAACACACCCAGGGATGAGTAGACTGACCCCAATCTGTCAATGTAACACATTCAGGGAAGAGCAGACTGAACCCGCTCTGTCAATGTAACACACCGAGGGAGGAGCAGACTGACCCCACTCTGTAAATGTAACACACACAGCGAAGAGCAGACTGACCGCACTCTGTCAATGTAACCCACCCAAGGAAGAGCAGACTGACCCCACTCTGTCAATGTAACACACCCAGGGAAGAGCATTCTGACCCAACTCAGTCAATGTAACACACCCAGGGAAGAGCAGACTGACGCAACTCTGTCAATGTAACACACTCAGGGAAGAGCAGAATGACCCCACTCGGTCAATGCAACAAACCCAGGGAAGAATAGATTGACTCTAATCAGACAATGTAACACACCCAGGAAAGAGCAGACTGACCCCTCCCTGTCAATGTAACACACCCAGGGAAGAGCAGACTGACCCCACTCTGTCAATGTAACACACCCAGGGATGAGCATATTGACACCAATCTGTCAATGTAACACACTCAGCGAGAAGCGGACTGACCCCACTCTGTCAATGTAACACACCGAGGGAAGAGCATACTGACCCCACTCTGTCAATCTAACACACCCAGGGATGAGCATATTGACACCAATCTGTCAATGTAACACACTCAGGGAAGAGCAGACTGACCCCACTCTGTCAATGTTACACAGCCAGGGAAGAGCAGACTGTCCCAACTCTGTCAATGTAACACACCCAGGGAAGAGCAGTCTGACCCCACTCTGTCAATGTAACACACCTACAGAAGAGCAGACTGACCCCACTCTGTCAATGTAACCCACCCAGCGAAGAGCAGACTGACCCAACTCTGTCAATGTAACACACTCAGGGAAGAGCAGACTGACCCCACTATGTCAATGTAACCCACCAAAGGAAGAGCAGGCTGACCCCACTCTGTCAATGTAACACACTCAGGGAAGAGCAGACTGACCCAACTCTGTCAATGTAACACACTCAGGGAAGAGCAGACTGACCCAACTCTGTCAATGTAACACACCCAGGGAAGAGCAGACTGACCCCACTCTGTCAATGTAACATACCTAGGGAAGAGCAGACTGACCCCACTCTGTCAATGTAACACACTCAGGGAAGAGCAGACTGACCCAACTCTGTCAATGTAACCCACCAAAGGAAGAGAAGACTGACCCCACTCTGTTAATGTAACAGACCCAGGGAAGTGCAGACTGAATCTAATATGACAATGTAACAAACCCAGGAAAGAGCAGACTGACCCCACTCTGTCAATGTAATACACTCAGGGAAGAGCAGACTGACCCAACTCTGTCAATGTAACCTACCCAAGGAAGAGCATATTGACCCCACTCTGTCAATGCAACACACCCAGGGAAGAACAGTTTGACTCTAATCTGTCAATGTAACACACCCAGGAAAGAGCAGACTGACCCCACTCTGTCAATGTAACACACCCAGGGAAGAGCAGACTGACCCCACGCTGTCAATATAACACACACAGGGATAAGTAGACTGACCCCAATCTGTCAATGTAACACATTCAGGGAAGAGCAGACTGAACCCGCTCTGTCAATGTAACACACCGAGGGAGGAGCAGACTGACCCAACTCTGTCAATGTAACACACCCAGGAAAGAGCAGACTGACCCCAATCTTTCAATGTAACACACTCAGGGAAGAGCAGACTGACCCCACTCTGTCAATGTAACACACCCAGGGAAGAGCAGACTGACCCAAATCTGTCAATGTAACACACTCAGCAAGAGCAGACTTACCCCACTCTGTCAATGTAACCCACCAAAGGAAGAGCAGACTGACCCCAATCTGTCAATGTAAAACACCCAGGGAAGAGCAGACTGACCCCACTCTGTCAATGTAACACACTCAGGGAAGAGCAGACTGACGCCACTATGTCAATGTAACCCACCAAAGGAAGAGCAGACTGACCCCACTCGGTCAATTCAACACACCCAGGGAAGAACAGATTGACTCTAATCAGACAATGCAACACACGCAGGAAAGAGCAGACTGACCCCTCTCTGTCAATGTAACACACGCAGGGAAGAGCAGACTGACCCAACTCTGTCAATGTAACACACTCAGGGAAGAGCAGTCTGACCACAATCTGACAATGTAACACACCCAGGAATGAGCAGACTGACCCCACTCTGTCAATGTAACACACCCAGGGAAGTGAAGACTGACCTAAATCTGTCAAAGTAACACACTCAGGGAAGAGCAGTCTGACCACAATCTGACAATGTAACACACCCAGGAATGAGCAGACTGACCCCACTCTGTCAATGTAACACACCCAGGGAAGAGCAGACTGACCCCACGCTGTCAATGTAACACACCCAGGGATGAGTAGACTGACCCCAATCTGTCAATGTAACACATTCAGGGAAGAGCAGACTGAACCCGCTCTGTCAATGTAACACACCGAGGGAGGAGCAGACTGACCCCACTCTGTAAATGTAACACACACAGCGAAGAGCAGACTGACCGCACTCTGTCAATGTAACCCACCCAAGGAAGAGCAGACTGACCCCACTCTGTCAATGTAACACACCCAGGGAAGAGCATTCTGACCCAACTCAGTCAATGTAACACACCCAGGGAAGAGCAGACTGACCCAACTCTGTCAATGTAACATATCCAGGGAAGAGCAGACTGACCCCACTCTGTCAATGTATCCCACCCAGGGAAGAGCAGAATGACCCCACTCGGTCAATGCAACAAACCCAGGGAAGAATAGATTGACTCTAATCAGACAATGTAACACACCCAGGAAAGAGCAGACTGACCCCTCCCTGTCAATGTAACACACCCAGGGAAGAGCAGACTGACCCCACTCTGTCAATGTAACACACCCAGGGATGAGCATATTGACACCAATCTGTCAATGTAACACACTCAGCGAGAAGCCGACTGACCCCACTCTGTCAATGTAACACACCGAGGGAAGAGCAGACTGACCCCACTCTGTCAATCTAACACACCCAGGGATAAGCATATTGACACCCATCTGTCAATGTAACACACTCAGGGAAGAGCAGACTGACCCCACTCTGTCAATGTTACACAGCCAGGGAAGAGCAGACTGTCCCAACTCTGTCAATGTAACACACCCAGGGAAGAGCAGACTGACCCCACTCTGTCAATGTAACACACCTACAGAAGAGCAGACTGACCCCACTCTGTCAATGTAACCCACCCAGCGAAGAGCAGACTGACCCAACTCTGTCAATGTAACACACTCAGGGAAGAGCAGACTGACCCCACTATGTCAATGTAACCCACCAAAGGAAGAGCAGGCTGACCCCACTCTGTCAATGTAATACACTCAGGGAAGAGCAGACTGACCCAACTCTGTCAATGTAACACACTCAGGGAAGAGCAGACTGACCCAACTCTGTCAATGTAACACATCCAGGGAAGAGCAGACTGACCCCACTCTGTCAATGTAACATACCTAGGGAAGAGCAGACTGACCCCACTCTGTCAATGTAACACACTCAGGGAAGATCAGACTGACCCAACTCTGTCAATGTAACCCACCAAAGGAAGAGAAGACTGACCCCACTCTGTTAATGTAACAGACCCAGGGAAGTGCAGACTGAATCTAATATGACAATGTAACAAACCCAGGAAAGAGCAGACTGACCCCACTCTGTCAATGTAATACACTCAGGGAAGAGCAGACTGACCCAACTCTGTCAATGTAACCCACCCAAGGAAGAGCATATTGACCCCACTCTGTCAATGCAACACACCCAGGGAAGAACAGTTTGACTCTAATCTGTCAATGTAACACACCCAGGAAAGAGCAGACTGACCCCACTCTGTCAATGTAACACACCCAGGGAAGAGCAGACTGACCCCACGCTGTCAATATAACACACCCAGGGATAAGTAGACTGACCCCAATCTGTCAATGTAACACATTCAGGGAAGAGCAGACTGAACCCGCTCTGTCAATGTAACACACCGAGGGAGGAGCAGACTGACCCAACTCTGTCAATGTAACACACCCAGGATAGAGCAGACTGACCCAAATCTGTCAATGTAACACACTCAGCAAGAGCAGACTTACCCCACTCTGTCAATGTAACCCACCAAAGGAAGAGCAGACTGACCCCAATCTGTCAATGTAAAACACCCAGGGAAGAGCAGACTGACCCCACTCTGTCAATGTAACACACTCAGGGAAGAGCAGACTGACGCCACTATGTCAATGTAACCCACCAAAGGAAGAGCAGACTGACCCCACTCGGTCATTTCAACACACCCAGGGAAGAACAGATTGACTCTAATCAGACAATGCAACACACGCAGGAAAGAGCAGACTGACCCCTCTCTGTCAATGTAACACACGCAGGGAAGAGCAGACTGACCCCCCTCTGTCAATGTAACACACCCAGGGAAGAGCAGACTGACCCCACTCTGTCAATGGAACATACCTAGGGAAGAGCAGACTGACCCCACTCTGTCAATGTAACCCACCTAAGGAAGAGCAGACTGAACCCACTCTGCCAATGTAACACACCTCGGGATTAGCAGACTGACACAACTCTGTCAATGTAACATACTCAGGGAAGAGCAGACTGACCCCACTATGTCAATGAAACCCACCAAAGGAAGAGCAGACTGACCCCACTCGGTCAATGCAACACACCCAGGGAAGGACAGACTGACCCCACTCTTTCAATGTAACACACCCAGTGAAGAGCAGACTGACACAACTCTGTCAATGTAACCCACCCAAGGAAAACAGATTGACCCCACTCTGTCAATGCAACACACCCAGGGAAGAACAGATTGACTCTAATCTGACAATGTAACACACTCAGGAAAGAGCAGACTGACCCCACTCTGTCAATGTAACACACCCAGGGAAGAACAGACTGACCCCACGCTGTCAATGTAAGACACCCAGGGATGAGTAGACTGACCCCAATCTGTCAATGTAACACATTCAGGGAAGAGCAGACTGAACCCGCTCTGTCAATGTAACACACCGAGATAGGAGCAGACTGACCCCACTCTTTCAATGTAACACACTCAGGGAAGAGCAGACTGACCCCACTCTGTCAATGTAACAGATCCAGGGATGAGCAGTCTGACCCCAATCTGACAATGTAACACACCCAGGAAAGAGCAGACTGACCCTACTCTGTCAACGTAACACACCCAGTGAAGAGCAGACTGACCCCACTCTGTCAATGTAACCCACCCAAGGAAGAGCAGACTGACCCCACTCTGTCAATGTAACACACGCACGGAAGAGCAGATTGACTCTAATCTGACAATGTAACACACCCAGGAAAGAGCAGACTGACCACACTCTGTCAATGTAACACACCCAAGGAAGAGCAGACTGACCCCACTCTGTCAATGTAACACACCCAGGGATGAACAGACTGACACCAATCTGTCAATGTAACACACTCAGGGAAGAGCAGAATGACACCACTCTGTAAGTGTATCCCACCCAGGGAAGAGCAGACTGACCCAACTCTGTCAATGTAACACACCCAGGGAAGAGCAGAATGACACCACTCTGTAAGTGTATCCCACCCAGGGAAGAGCAGACTGAACCAACTCAGTCAATGTAACATACTCAGGGAAGAGCAGACTGACCACACTCTGTCAATTTAACCCACCAAAGGAAGAGCAGTTTGACCCCACTCTGTTAATGTAACAGACCCAGAGAAGTGCAGACTGAAGCTAATATGACAATGTAACAAAACCAGGAAAGAGCAGACTGACCCCACTCTGTCAATGTAACACACGCAGGGAAGAGCAGACTGACGCCACGCTGTCAATGTAACACACCCAGGGATGAGTAGACTGACCCCAATCTGTCAATGTAACACATTCAGGGAAGAGCAGACTGACCCCACTCTGTCAATGTAACCCACCCAACGAAGAGCAGACTGACACCACTCTGTCAATGTAACACACTCAGGGAAGAGCAGACTGACCCAACTTTGTCAATGTAACACACCCTGGGAAGAGCAGACTGACCCCACTCTGTCAATGTAACATACCTAGGGAAGAGCAGACTGACCCCACTCTGTCAATGTAACCCACCCAAGGAAGAGCAGACTGAACCCACTCTGCCAATGTAACACACCTAGGGAAGAGCAGACTGACCCAACTCCGTCAATGTAACACACTCAGTGAATAGCTGACTAACCCAACTCTGTCAATGTAACCCACCCAAGGAAGAGCAAATTGACCCCACTCTGTCAATGCAACACACCCAGGGAAGAACAGATTGACTCTAATCTGACAATGCAACACACCCAGGAAAGAGCAGACTGACCCCAAACTGTCAATGTAACACACGCAGGAAAGAGCAGACTGACCCCACTCTTTCAATGTAACACACCCAGGGAAGAGCAGACTGACCCAACTCTGTCAATGTAACACACTCAGGGAAGAGCAGATTTATCCCACTCTGTTAATGTAACCCACCAAAGGAAGAGCAGACTGACCCCACTCTGTCAATGTAACACACCCAGGGAAGAGCAGACTGACCCAAATCTGTCAATGTAACACACTCAGCAAGAGCAGACTTACCCCACTCTGTCAATGTAACCCACCAAAGGAAGAGCAGACTGACCCCAATCTGTCAATGTAAAACACCCAGGGAAGAGCAGACTGACCCCACTCTGTCAATGTAACACACTCAGGGAAGAGCAGACTGACGCCACTATGTCAATGTAACCCACCAAAGGAAGAGCAGACTGACCCCACTCGGTCATTTCAACACACCCAGGGAAGAACAGATTGACTCTAATCAGACAATGCAACACACGCAGGAAAGAGCAGACTGACCCCTCTCTGTCAATGTAACACACGCAGGGAAGAGCAGACTGACCCCCCTCTGTCAATGTAACACACCCAGGGAAGAGCAGACTGACCCCACTCTGTCAATGGAACATACCTAGGGAAGAGCAGACTGACCCCACTCTGTCAATGTAACCCACCTAAGGAAGAGCAGACTGAACCCACTCTGCCAATGTAACACACCTCGGGATTAGCAGACTGACACAACTCTGTCAATGTAACATACTCAGGGAAGAGCAGACTGACCCCACTATGTCAATGAAACCCACCAAAGGAAGAGCAGACTGACCCCACTCGGTCAATGCAACACACCCAGGGAAGGACAGACTGACCCCACTCTTTCAATGTAACACACCCAGTGAAGAGCAGACTGACACAACTCTGTCAATGTAACCCACCCAAGGAAAACAGATTGACCCCACTCTGTCAATGCAACACACCCAGGGAAGAACAGATTGACTCTAATCTGACAATGTAACACACTCAGGAAAGAGCAGACTGACCCCACTCTGTCAATGTAACACACCCAGGGAAGAACAGACTGACCCCACGCTGTCAATGTAAGACACCCAGGGATGAGTAGACTGACCCCAATCTGTCAATGTAACACATTCAGGGAAGAGCAGACTGAACCCGCTCTGTCAATGTAACACACCGAGATAGGAGCAGACTGACCCCACTCTTTCAATGTAACACACTCAGGGAAGAGCAGACTGACCCCACTCTGTCAATGTAACAGATCCAGGGATGAGCAGTCTGACCCCAATCTGACAATGTAACACACCCAGGAAAGAGCAGACTGACCCTACTCTGTCAACGTAACACACCCAGTGAAGAGCAGACTGACCCCACTCTGTCAATGTAACCCACCCAAGGAAGAGCAGACTGACCCCACTCTGTCAATGTAACACACGCACGGAAGAGCAGATTGACTCTAATCTGACAATGTAACACACCCAGGAAAGAGCAGACTGACCACACTCTGTCAATGTAACACACCCAAGGAAGAGCAGACTGACCCCACTCTGTCAATGTAACACACCCAGGGATGAACAGACTGACACCAATCTGTCAATGTAACACACTCAGGGAAGAGCAGAATGACACCACTCTGTAAGTGTATCCCACCCAGGGAAGAGCAGACTGACCCAACTCTGTCAATGTAACACACCCAGGGAAGAGCAGAATGACACCACTCTGTAAGTGTATCCCACCCAGGGAAGAGCAGACTGAACCAACTCAGTCAATGTAACATACTCAGGGAAGAGCAGACTGACCACACTCTGTCAATTTAACCCACCAAAGGAAGAGCAGTTTGACCCCACTCTGTTAATGTAACAGACCCAGAGAAGTGCAGACTGAAGCTAATATGACAATGTAACAAAACCAGGAAAGAGCAGACTGACCCCACTCTGTCAATGTAACACACGCAGGGAAGAGCAGACTGACGCCACGCTGTCAATGTAACACACCCAGGGATGAGTAGACTGACCCCAATCTGTCAATGTAACACATTCAGGGAAGAGCAGACTGACCACACTCTGTCAATGTAACCCACCCAACGAAGAGCAGACTGACACCACTCTGTCAATGTAACACACTCAGGGAAGAGCAGACTGACCCAACTTTGTCAATGTAACACACCCTGGGAAGAGCAGACTGACCCCACTCTGTCAATGTAACATACCTAGGGAAGAGCAGACTGACCCCACTCTGTCAATGTAACCCACCCAAGGAAGAGCAGACTGAACCCACTCTGCCAATGTAACACACCTAGGGAAGAGCAGACTGACCCAACTCCGTCAATGTAACACACTCAGTGAATAGCTGACTAACCCAACTCTGTCAATGTAACCCACCCAAGGAAGAGCAAATTGACCCCACTCTGTCAATGCAACACACCCAGGGAAGAACAGATTGACTCTAATCTGACAATGCAACACACCCAGGAAAGAGCAGACTGACCCCAAACTGTCAATGTAACACACGCAGGAAAGAGCAGACTGACCCCACTCTTTCAATGTAACACACCCAGGGAAGAGCAGACTGACCCAACTCTGTCAATGTAACACACTCAGGGAAGAGCAGATTTATCCCACTCTGTTAATGTAACCCACCAAAGGAAGAGCAGACTGACCCCACTCTGTCAATGTAACACACCCAGGGAAGAGCAGACTGACCCAAATCTGTCAATGTAACACACTCAGCAAGAGCAGACTTACCCCACTCTGTCAATGTAACCCACCAAAGGAAGAGCAGACTGACCCCAATCTGTCAATGTAAAACACCCAGGGAAGAGCAGACTGACCCCACTCTGTCAATGTAACACACTCAGGGAAGAGCAGACTGACGCCACTATGTCAATGTAACCCACCAAAGGAAGAGCAGACTGACCCCACTCGGTCATTTCAACACACCCAGGGAAGAACAGATTGACTCTAATCAGACAATGCAACACACGCAGGAAAGAGCAGACTGACCCCTCTCTGTCAATGTAACACACGCAGGGAAGAGCAGACTGACCCCCCTCTGTCAATGTAACACACCCAGGGAAGAGCAGACTGACCCCACTCTGTCAATGGAACATACCTAGGGAAGAGCAGACTGACCCCACTCTGTCAATGTAACCCACCTAAGGAAGAGCAGACTGAACCCACTCTGCCAATGTAACACACCTCGGGATTAGCAGACTGACACAACTCTGTCAATGTAACATACTCAGGGAAGAGCAGACTGACCCCACTATGTCAATGAAACCCACCAAAGGAAGAGCAGACTGACCCCACTCGGTCAATGCAACACACCCAGGGAAGGACAGACTGACCCCACTCTTTCAATGTAACACACCCAGTGAAGAGCAGACTGACACAACTCTGTCAATGTAACCCACCCAAGGAAAACAGATTGACCCCACTCTGTCAATGCAACACACCCAGGGAAGAACAGATTGACTCTAATCTGACAATGTAACACACTCAGGAAAGAGCAGACTGACCCCACTCTGTCAATGTAACACACCCAGGGAAGAACAGACTGACCCCACGCTGTCAATGTAAGACACCCAGGGATGAGTAGACTGACCCCAATCTGTCAATGTAACACATTCAGGGAAGAGCAGACTGAACCCGCTCTGTCAATGTAACACACCGAGATAGGAGCAGACTGACCCCACTCTTTCAATGTAACACACTCAGGGAAGAGCAGACTGACCCCACTCTGTCAATGTAACAGATCCAGGGATGAGCAGTCTGACCCCAATCTGACAATGTAACACACCCAGGAAAGAGCAGACTGACCCTACTCTGTCAACGTAACACACCCAGTGAAGAGCAGACTGACCCCACTCTGTCAATGTAACCCACCCAAGGAAGAGCAGACTGACCCCACTCTGTCAATGTAACACACGCACGGAAGAGCAGATTGACTCTAATCTGACAATGTAACACACCCAGGAAAGAGCAGACTGACCACACTCTGTCAATGTAACACACCCAAGGAAGAGCAGACTGACCCCACTCTGTCAATGTAACACACCCAGGGATGAACAGACTGACACCAATCTGTCAATGTAACACACTCAGGGAAGAGCAGAATGACACCACTCTGTAAGTGTATCCCACCCAGGGAAGAGCAGACTGACCCAACTCTGTCAATGTAACACACCCAGGGAAGAGCAGAATGACACCACTCTGTAAGTGTATCCCACCCAGGGAAGAGCAGACTGAACCAACTCAGTCAATGTAACATACTCAGGGAAGAGCAGACTGACCACACTCTGTCAATTTAACCCACCAAAGGAAGAGCAGTTTGACCCCACTCTGTTAATGTAACAGACCCAGAGAAGTGCAGACTGAAGCTAATATGACAATGTAACAAAACCAGGAAAGAGCAGACTGACCCCACTCTGTCAATGTAACACACGCAGGGAAGAGCAGACTGACGCCACGCTGTCAATGTAACACACCCAGGGATGAGTAGACTGACCCCAATCTGTCAATGTAACACATTCAGGGAAGAGCAGACTGACCCCACTCTGTCAATGTAACCCACCCAACGAAGAGCAGACTGACACCACTCTGTCAATGTAACACACTCAGGGAAGAGCAGACTGACCCAACTTTGTCAATGTAACACACCCTGGGAAGAGCAGACTGACCCCACTCTGTCAATGTAACATACCTAGGGAAGAGCAGACTGACCCCACTCTGTCAATGTAACCCACCCAAGGAAGAGCAGACTGAACCCACTCTGCCAATGTAACACACCTAGGGAAGAGCAGACTGACCCAACTCCGTCAATGTAACACACTCAGTGAATAGCTGACTAACCCAACTCTGTCAATGTAACCCACCCAAGGAAGAGCAAATTGACCCCACTCTGTCAATGCAACACACCCAGGGAAGAACAGATTGACTCTAATCTGACAATGCAACACACCCAGGAAAGAGCAGACTGACCCCAAACTGTCAATGTAACACACGCAGGAAAGAGCAGACTGACCCCACTCTTTCAATGTAACACACCCAGGGAAGAGCAGACTGACCCAACTCTGTCAATGTAACACACTCAGGGAAGAGCAGATTTATCCCACTCTGTTAATGTAACCCACCAAAGGAAGAGCAGACTGACCCCACTCTGTCAATGTAACACACCCAGGGAAGAGCAGACTGACCCAAATCTGTCAATGTAACACACTCAGCAAGAGCAGACTTACCCCACTCTGTCAATGTAACCCACCAAAGGAAGAGCAGACTGACCCCAATCTGTCAATGTAACACACCCAGGGAAGAGCAGACTGACCCCACTCTGTCAATGTAACACACTCAGGGAAGAGCAGATTGACGCCACTATGTCAATGTAACCCACCAAAGGAAGAGCAGACTGACCCCACTCGGTCAATTCAACACACCCAGGGAAGAACAGATTGACTCTAATCAGACAATGCAACACACGCAGGAAAGAGCAGACTGACCCCTCTCTGTCAATGTAACACACGCAGGGAAGAGCAGACTGACGGCACTCTGTCAATGTAACACACCCAGTGATGAGCATACTGACACCAATCTGTCAATGTAACATACCTAGGGAAGAGCAGACTGACACCCCTCTGTCAATGTAACACACCTACAGAAGAGCAGACTGACCCCACTCTGTCAATGTAACACACCCAGGGAAGAGCAGATTGACTCCACTCTGTCAATATAACACACTCAGGGAAGAGCAGACTGACCCCACTATGTCAATGTAACCCACCAAAGGAAGAGCAGACTGACCCCACTCTGTCAATGTAACACACTCAGGGAAGAGCAGACTGACCCAACTCTGTCAATGTTACACGCCCAGGGAAGAGCAGGCTGACCCCCCTCTGTCAATGTAACACACCCAGGGAAGAGCAGACTGACCCCACTCTGTCAATGGAACATTCCTAGGGAAGAGCAGACTGACCCCACTCTGTCAATGTAACCCACCTAAGGAAGAGCAGACTGAACCCACTCTGCCAATGTAACACACCTCGGGAAGAGCAGACTGACACAACTCTGTCAATGTAACATACTCAGGGAAGAGCAGACTGACCCCACTATGTCAATGAAACCCACCAAAGGAAGAGCAGACTGACCCCACTCGGTCAATGCAACACACCCAGGGAAGAGCAGACTGACCCCACTCTGTCAATGTAACACACCCAGTGAAGAGCAGACTGACACAACTCTGTCAATGTAACCCACCCAAGGAAAACAGATTGACCCCACTCTGTCAATGCAACACACCCAGGGAAGAACAGATTGACTCTAATCTGACAATGTAATACACTCAGGAAAGAGCAGACTGACCCCACTCTGTCAATGTAACACACCCAGGGAAGAACAGACTGACCCCACGCTGTCAATGTAAGACACCCAGGGATGAGTAGACTGACCCCAATCTGTCAATGTAACACATTCAGGGAAGAGCAGACTGAACCCGCTCTGTCAATGTAACACACCGAGATAGGAGCAGACTGACCCCACTCTTTCAATGTAACACACTCAGGGAAGAGCAGACTTACCCCACTCTGTCAATGTAACAGATCCAGGGATGAGCAGTCTGACCCCAATCTGACAATGTAACACACCCAGGAAAGAGCAGACTGACCCTACTCTGTCAACGTAACACACCCAGTGAAGAGCAGACTGACCCCACTCTGTCAATGTAACCCACCCAAGGAAGAGCAGACTGACCCCACTCTGTCAATGTAACACACGCACGGAAGAGCAGATTGACTCTAATCTGACAATGTAACACACCCAGGAAAGAGCAGACTAACCACACTCTGTCAATGTAACACACCCAAGGAAGAGCAGACTGACCCAACTCTGTCAATGTAACACACCCAGGGATGAACAGACTGACACCAATCTGTCAATGTAACACACTCAGGGAAGAGCAGAATGACACCACTCTGTAAGTGTATCCCACCCAGGGAAGAGCAGACTGACCCAACTCTGTCAATGTAACACACCCAGGGAAGAGCAGACTGACCCCACTCTGTCAATGTAACATACCTAGGGAAGAGCAGACTGACCCCACTGTGTCAATGTAACACACCCAAGGAAGAGCAGACTGAACCCACTCTGCCAATGTAACACACCTAGGGAAGAGCAAACTGACCCAACTCAGTCAATGTAACATACTCAGGGAAGAGCAGACTGACCACACTCTGTCAATTTAACCCACCAAAGGAAGAGCAGTTTGACCCCACTCTGTTAATGTAACAGACCCAGAGAAGTGCAGACTGAAGCTAATATGACAATGTAACAAAACCAGGAAAGAGCAGACTGACCCCACTCTGTCAATGTAACACACGCAGGGAAGAGCAGACTGACGCCACGCTGTCAATGTAACACACCCAGGGATGAGTAGACTGACCCCAATCTGTCAATGTAACACATTCAGGGAAGAGCAGACTGACCACACTCTGTCAATGTAACCCACCCAACGAAGAGCAGACTGACCCCACTCTGTCAATGTAACACACTCAGGGAAGAGCAGACTGACCCAACTTTGTCAATGTAACACACCCTGGGAAGAGCAGACTGACCCCACTCTGTCAATGTAACATACCTAGGGAAGAGCAGACTGACCCCACTCTGTCAATGTAACCCACCCAAGGAAGAGCAGACTGAACCCACTCTGCCAATGTAACACACCTAGGGAAGAGCAGACTGACCCAACTCCGTCAATGTAACACACTCAGTGAATAGCTGACTAACCCAACTCTGTCACTGTAACCCACCCAAGGAAGAGCAAATTGACCCCACTCTGTCAATGCAACACACCCAGGGAAGAACAGATTGACTCTAATCTGACAATGCAACACACCCAGGAAAGAGCAGACTGACCCCAAACTGTCAATGTAACACACGCAGGAAAGAGCAGACTGACCCCACTCTTTCAATGTAACACACCCAGGGAAGAGCAGACTGACCCAACTCTGTCAATGTAACACACTCAGGGAAGAGCAGATTTACCCCACTCTGTCAATGTAACCCACCAAAGGAAGAGCAGACTGACCCCACTCTGTCAATGTAACACACCCCGGGAAGTGCAGACTGACCCAACTCTGTCAATGCAACACATCCAGGGATGAGCAGTCTGACCCCAATCTGACAATGTAACGCACCCAGGAAAGAGCAGACTGTCCCCACTCTGTCAATGTAACACACCCAGTGAAGAGCAGACTGACCCCACTCTGTCAATGTAACCCACCCTAGGAAGAGCAGACTGACCCCACTCTGTCAATGTAACACACGCACGGAAGAGCAGATTGACTCTAATCTGACAATGTAACACACCCAGGAAAGAGCAGACTGACCCCACTCTGTCAATGTAACACACCCAGGGAAGAGCAGACTGACCCCAATCTGTCAATGTAACACACCCAGGGATGAACAGACTGACCCAAATCTGTCAATGTAACACACTCAGGGAAGAGCAGAATGACCCCACTCTGTCAGTGTATCCCACCTAGGGAAGAGCTGACTGACCCTATTCTGTCAATGTAACACACCCAGGGAAGTGCAGACTGATCCAACTCTGTCAATGTAACACACCCAGGGAAGAGCAGACTGACCCCACTCTGTCAATGTATCCCACCCAGCGAAGGGCAGACTTAGCCCGCTCTGTCAATGTAACACACCCATAGAAGAGCAGACTGACCCAACACTGTCAATGTAACACACTCAGGGGAGAGCAGACTGACCCCACTCTGTCAATGTATCCCACCCAGGGAAGAGCAGACTGACCCCACTCTGTCAATGTAAAACACCCAGTGAAGAGCAGACTGACTTAAATCTGTCAATGTAACACACTCAGGGAAGAGCAGACTGACCCCACTCTGTCAATGTATCCCACCCAGGGAAGAGCAGACTGACCCCTCTCTGTCAATGTACACACCCAGGGAAGAGCCGACTGACCCCATTCTGTCAATGTAACACACCCAGGGAAGAGCAGACAGACCCAACTCTGTCACTGTAACACACTCAGGGAAGAGCAGACTGACCTTACTCTGTCAATGTATCCCACCCAGGGAAGAGCAGACTGACCCCACTCTGTCAATGTAACACACCCAGGGAAGAGCAGACTGACCCAACTCTGTCAATGTAACACACCCAGGGAAGAGCAGACTGACCCAACTCTGTCAATGTAACATACCCAGGGAAGAGCAGACTGACCCCACTCTGTCAATGTATCTCACCCAGGGAAGAGCAGACTGACCATACTCGGTCAATGTAACCCACCCAGGGAAGAGCAGACTGATCCCACTCTGTCAATGTAACACACCCAGGGAAGAGCAGACTGACCCCATTCTGTCAATGTAACACACCCAGGGAAGAGCAGACTAACCCCACTCTGTCAATGTAACACAGCCAGGGAAGAGCAGACTGACCCCACTCTGTCAATGTAACACACCTAGGGAAGAGCACACTGACAGCACTCTGACAATCTAACTCACACAGGCTCGAGGAGATGATCCAAGAGATGAACTGATGGCCGGGTCAATCCAGGGGTTAGAGGTTGTAATACCTTATCTGAGAGTTTGGGGTGGCCGGGTCAATCCAGGATTTAGGGTCTGGAACACAGTTTAAGAGAGTTTGGCGTGGCCGATTCAATCCCTGTGTTAGAGACTGGAATAAAGTATCTGGGTCTGTGGGATAGGCCGGATTAATCCAGGCATTAGGGTCTGTAACACAGTGTCTGAGAGTGTGGGATTGGCCGGTTTAATCCAGGGGTTAGCCTCTGGAACAAAGTGCATGAGATTGTGGGATAGGCTGAATTAATACAGGGGTTATGGTCTGGCCGAAAGTGCTGGTAAGTGTGGGAAAGGCCGGATTAATCCAGGGGTTAAGGTCTGGAACAAAGTGCCTGAGAGTGTGGGATAGGCTGGATTAATCCAGGGGTTAGGGTCTGGCCCAAAGTGCTGGTAAGTGTGGGATAGGCCGGATTAATGCATGGGTTAGCATATGGAACAAAGTGCCTGAGAGTGTGGGCAGGCCGGTATAACCCAGGATTTGGGGTCTGGAACTCAGTGTCTGAGAGTGTGGGATAGGTCGAGTCAATCCAATGGTTAGTAGCTGGAACACAGTGGCTGAGAGTGTGGGATAGGCCGGAATAATCTCGGGGTTAGTGTCTGGAATACGGTGGTTGACGGTGTGGAGTAGGCCGGAATAGTCCAGGGGTTAGGGTCTAACACAGTGTCTGAGAGTGTGGGGTAGGCCGGATGATTCCAGGGGTTAGGGTCTGGAACAAAGAGCCTGAGAGTGTGGGAGAGGCCGGATTAATCCAGGGGTTAGGGCCTGGAACACAGTGTCTGAGAGTGTAGTATAGGCCCGGTCTATCCAGGGGTTAGGATCTGGAACACAATTTCTGAGATTGTGGGATCGGTCGGATTAATCCAGGTGTTGAGGTCTGGCACACAGCATTTGAGGGTGTGGGATAGACTGAATTAATGCAGGAGTTACGGTCTCGAACACTGTGCCTGAGAGTATAGGATAGGCAAGGAAAATCCAGGGGTTAGGGTCTGGAACACAGTGTCTGAGAGTGTGGGATAGGCTGGATGAATCCAGCAGTGTGGTTCTGGAATGCAGTGTCTGCGGGGGTAGGATAGGCCGGATTAATCCAGGGATTAGGGTCTGGTACAAAGTGGCGGAACGTGTGGGGAAGGCCGATTCAATCCTGGGGTTAGAGTCTGGAACAAATTATTTGGGAGTGTGGGATGGGCCGGATTAATCCAGGGATTAGAGTCTGGAACACAGGGTGTCTGAGAGTGTGGGTACGCCGGATTAATCCAGGGGTTAGTGTCTGGAACAAAGTGCATGAGAGTGTGGGGAGGCCGGAATAATCCAGGGGTTAGGGTATGGAACACAGTGTATGAGAGTGTGTGGTAGGCAGGATTAATCCAGGGGTTAGGGTCTGGAACAAAGTGCCTGAGAGGGTGGAATAGGCCGGGTCAATCCAATGGTTTATGCCTGGAAGACAGTGTCTGAGAGTATGGGGTAGGCTGGATTAATCCAGGGGTTAGTGTTTGGAACACACTGTCTTGGAGTGTGGGGGAGGATGGAATAATCCAGGGATATGGTCTGGAACACAGTGTCTGAGAGTGTGGGGTAGGCCGGAATATTCCAGGGGATAGGGTCTGGAACACATTGTCTGAGAGTGTGGGGTAGACCGGATTAATCCAGGGGTTAGGGTCTGGAACACAATGTGTGAGTGTGGGATAGGCCGTAATATTCCAGGAGTTAGGGTCTGGAATGCAGTGCTTGAGAGAGTGGGATAGGTCGGATTAATCCAGGGGTTTGTGTCTGAAACACAGTGCCTGAGAGTGTGTATTTGCTGGATTAATCCATGGGTTAGGGTCTGGAACACAGTGTTTGAGCGTGAGGGATAGGCCGGCTTAATCCAGATGTTAAGGTCTGGGACACAACGTCTGAGAGTGTGGGATAGGCTGGATTAATGCAGGAGTTAGGGTCTGGAATTCAGTGTCTGAGAGTGTGGGGACACCGGGTCTATCCAGGGGTTAGGGTCTGGAACACAGTGTCTTAGCGTGAGGGATAGGCCAGATTAATCCACCTGTTAAGGTCTGGGACACAGTGTCTGAGAGTGTGGGATAGGCCGGATTAATCCAGGGGTTACGGTCTGGAACACAGTGTCTGAGAGTGTAGGATCAGCCGGGTCAATGCATGGGTCTGCAACACAGTGTCTGAGAGTGTGGGATAGGCCGGATTAATCCAGCGGTTTGGGTCTGGAATACAGTGCGGGAGTAGGATAGGCAGGATTAATCCAGGGGTTAGGATCTGGTACAAAGTTCTGGAAAGTGTGGAGAAGGCCGATTCAATCCTGGGATTAGAGTCTGGAACAAAGTACCTGGGAGTGTGGGATAGGCCAGATTAATCAAGGCATTAGGGTCTGGAACACAGTGTCTGAGAGTGTGGGGTAGGCCGAAATAATCCAGGGTTTAAGGTCTGGAACACAGTGTCTGAGAGTGTGCGGTAGGCTGGAATAATCCAGGGGTTAGGGTCTGGGACACAGTGTCTGAGAGTGTGGGGTAGGCCGGAATAATCCATGTGTTAGGGTCTGGAACACAGTGTCTGAGAGTGTGGGGTAGGCTGGAATATTCCAGGGTTTTGGTCTGGAACACAGTGTCTGAGAGTGTGGGATAGGCCGTATTAATCCAGGGTGAAGGCCCGGAACAAAGAGCCTGAGAGTGTGGCAGTGGCCGGAATAATCCAGGATTTAGGGTCTGGAACAGTGTCTGAGAGTATGGGATAGACCAGGTCAATCCAATGGTTAGTGTCTGGAACACAGTCCCTGAGACTGTGGGATAGGCTGGATTAATCCAGGGGTTAGAGTCTGCATCACAGTGCCTCGGAGTGTGGAATGGGCTGGATTAATCCTGGGTTTAGGGTCTCGAACACAGTGCCTGAGAGTCTGGGGGAGGCCGGAGAATCTAGGGATTAGATCTGAAACACAGTGTCTAAGAGTGTGTTGGAGGCCGGGTCAATCCAGGGGTTAGGGTCTGGAACAGTGTCTGAGAGTGTGTGATAGGCCAGATTAATCGAGGGGTTAGGTCCTAGAACAGTGTCTGAGAGTGTGGGATAGGCCAGATTAATCCAGGGGTTAGTGTCTTGAATACAATGTCTGAGAGTGTGGGATAGGCCGGAATATTCCAGGAGTTAGGGTCTGGAACGCAGTGCTTGAGAGAGTAGGATAGTTCGGATTAATCCAGGGTTTGTTGTCTGGAATACAGTGCCTGATAGTGTGGGTTAGGCTGGATTAATCCAGGGGTTAGGGTCGGTACACAGTGCCCGAGAGTGTGGGATAGGCAGGGTCAATCCAGGGGTTCGGGTCTGGAACACAGTGCTTGAGAGAGTAGGATAGGTCGGATAAATCCAGGGGTTGGTGTCTCGAATACAGTGCCTGATAGTGTGGGTTAGGCCAGATTAATCCATGGGTTAGGGTCTGGAACACATTGTGTGAGTGTGGGATAGGCCGGAATATTCCAGTAGTTATGGTCTGGAAAGCAGTGCTTGAGAGACTGGGATAGGTCGGATTAATCCAGGGGTTGGTGTCTGGAATACAGTGTCTGAGTGTGTGGGTTAGGCCGGATTAATCCAGGGGTTATGGTCGGGAACACAGTGTCCGAGAATGTTTGGGATAAACCAGAATAATCCAGTTGTTATGGTCTGGAAAACAGTGTCTGAGAGCGTGGGACATGCCGGATTAATCCAGGCGTCAGGTTCTGGAATACAGTGTCTGAGAATATGGGGAGAGTGGGTCAATCCAGTGGTTAGGGTCTGGAACATAGTGCCGGAGATTGTGGGATAGGCCGGATTAATCCAGGAGTTAGCATCTGGAATACATTGTCTGAGAGAGTGGGATAGGCTGGATTAATCCAGGGGTTAGGGTCTGGAACAGTGTCTGAGAATGTGGCGTATGCCAGATTAATCCAGGGGTTAGTGTCTGGAATACAGTGTCTGGGAGTGTGGGATAGGCCCGGTCAATCCAGGGGTTACATTCTGGAACACAATGTCTGAGAGTGTGGGATTAGTCAGATTAATCAAGGGGTTAGGGTCTGGAACACAGAGTCCGAGAGTGTGGGGGAGGCTGGAATAATCCAGGTGTTAGCATCTGGAACACAGTGCCTGAGAGTCTGGGATAGGCCGGATTAATCCAGGGGTTTGAGACTGGAACATAGTGTGTGCGAGTGTGGGATAGGCTGGATTAATCCAGGAGTTTAGGTGTGGAACACAGTGCCTGAGGGTGTGCGGTAGGCCGGGTGAATCCAGGGGTTAGAATCTGGAACACGGTCTCAGAGAGTTTGGGGTGGCTGGGTCAATCCAGGGGTTAGGGTCTGGAATACAGTGTCAGAGAGTTTGGGGTTTCCGGGTCAATCCAGGGGTTAGGGTGTGGAATACATTGTCTGAGTTTATGGGATAGACCGGATTCATCCAGGGGTTAGCGTCTGGAACACAGTGAGTAAGTGTTGGATAGCTCGGAATATTCCAGGATTTAAGGTCTGGAACGCAGTGCTTGAGAGAGTGGGATAGGTCAGATTAATCCAGGGGTTGGTGTCTGGAATACAGTGTCTGAGAGTGTGAGGACACCAGGTCAATCCAGGGGTTAGGTTCTGGAACAGAATGTCTGAGCATGAGGGATAGGCCGGATTAATCCTGGTGTTTAGGATTGAAACACAGCATTTGAGAGTGTGGGATAGGCTGGAGTAATGCATGAGTTAGGGTCTGGAACACAACGTCTGAGAGTGTAGGGGGAGGATGGATTAATCCAGGGGTTAGGGCCTGGAACACAGTGTCTGAGAGTGTGAGATAGGCCGGGTCAATCCAGGGGTTAGTGTCTGGAACACAGTGCCAGAGAATGTGGGGTTGGCTGGATTAATCCAGTGGTTAGGGTCTGGAATACAGTGCCTGAGAGAGTGGGATAGGCTGGATTAATCCATGGGTTAGGGTCTGGAACACATTATGTGAGTATGGGATAGGCAGGAATATTCCAGGAGTTAGGGTCTGGAACGCAGTGTTTGAGAGAGTGGGATAGGTTGGATTAATCCAGGGGTTGGTGTCTGGAATACAGTGCCTGAGAGTGTGGGTTAGGCCGAATTAATCCAGGGGTTATGGTCTGGAACACAGTGTCAGAGAGATTGCGGTGGCCAGGTCAATCCAGGGGTAGGGTCGAGAACACTGTGTCCGAGAATGTTCGGGATAAAACAGATTAATCCAGGTATTAGGGTCTGGACAACAGTATCTGAGAGTGTAGGATAGGCCAACATAATCCAGGGGTTAGTGTCTGGAACACAGTGTCTGAGAGTGTGGGACATGCCGGATTAATCCAGCGGTCAGGGTCTGGAATACAGTGCTTGAGAGTGTGGGGATAGCGGGTCAATCCAGTGGTTGGGGTCTGCAACATAGTGCTAGAGATTGTGGGATAGGCCGGATTAATCCGGGGGTTAGGGTCTGGAACACAGTGTTAGAGAGTTTGAGGTGGCCGGGTCAATCCAGGGGTTAGGATCTGGAATACATTGTCTGAGTTTATGGGATACACCGGATTAATCCAGGGGTTAGCATCGGGAACACAGTGAGTGAGTGTGGGATAGCTCGAAATATTCCAGTAGTTAGGGTCTGGAACACAGTGCTTGAGAGAGTGGGATAGGTCAGATTAATCCAGGGGTTGGTGTCTGGAATACAGTGTCTGGGAGTGTGAGAACACCAGATCAATCCAGGGGTTAGGGTCTGGAACAGAGTGTCTGAGCGTGAGGGATAGGCCGGATTAATCCTGGTGATTAGGAATGAAACACAGCATTTGAGAGTGTGGGATAGGCTGGAGTAATGCATGAGTTAGGGTCTGGAACACAATGTCTGTGAGTGTGTGATAGGCCGGGTCAATCCTGGGGTTGGTGTCTGGAATACAGTATTTGAGAATGTGGGATAGACCGGATTACTCCAGGGGTTAGTGTGTGGAGTACAGTGCCTGAGAGTGTGGAATAGGCCAGATTAATCCAGGGTTTAGGGTCTGGAAGAGAGTGTCTGAGGGTGTGGGGAGGCTAGATTAATCCAGGGGTTAATGTCTGGAAGAGAGTGCCTGAGAGTGTCGGAAAGGCCGGGTTAATTCAGGAGTTAGGGTCTGGAACACATTGTCTGACAGTGTGGGATAGGCCGGGTTAATTCAGGAGTTAGGGTCTGGAACACATTGTCTTACAGTGTGGGATAGGCCGGATTAATCCAGGATGTAGGTTCTGGAATACGGTGTCTGCGAGTGTGGGTGTGCCGGATTAATCCAATGGTTAGGGTTGAGAAGACAGTGCCTGAGAGAGAGGAATAGGTTGGATTAATCCAAGGCTTAGTGTCGGAATACAGTGCCTGAGAGAGTGGGATAGGCCGGATTAATCCAGAGGTTAGGGTCTGGAACACAGTGCCTGAGAGTGTGGGCTAGGCCAGAATACTCCATGTGTTAGGGTCTGGAACACAGTGTCTGAGAGTGTGAGGTAGGCCGGAATATTCCAGGGTTTGGGTCTGGAACACAGTGCCTGAGAGTGTGGGGTAGGCTGGATTAATCCAGGGGTTAGGGTCTGGAACACAGTGCCTGAGAGTGTGGGATAGGCCATATTAATCCAGGGGTTTGGTCTGGAATACAGTGCCTGAGAGTGTGGGGTAGGCCGGATTAATCCAGGGATTAGGGTCTGGAACACAGTGTGTGAGAGTGTGGGATAGGCAGGATTAATACAGAGATTAGAGTCTGGAACACATTGTCTTACAGTGTGGGATAGGCCGGATTAATCCAGGACGTAGGTTCTGGAATGCGGTGTCTGTGAGTGTGGGTGTGCCTGATTAATCCAATGGTTAGGGTTGAGAAGACAGTGCCTGAGATAGAGGAATAGGTTGGATTAATCCAGGGTTTAGTGTCGGAATACAGTGTCTGAGAGAGTGGGATAGGCCGGATTAATCCAGGGGTTAGTGTCTGGAACACAGTGCCTGAGAGAGTGGGATAGGCCGGATTAATCCAGGGGTTAGGGTCTGGAACACAGTGCCTGAAAGTGTGGGATAGGCCGAATTAATCCAGGGGTTAGGGTCTGGAAAACAGTGCCTGAGAGTGTGGGATAGGCCGGATTAATCCAGGGGTTAGGGTCTGGAACACAGTGCCTGAGAGTGTGGGATAGGCCATATTAATCCAGGGGTTTGGTCTGGAATACAGTGCCTGAGAGTGTGGGGTAGGCCGGATTAATCCAGGGATTAGGGTCTGGAACACATTGTGTGAGAGTGTGGGATAGGCAGGATTAATACAGAGATTAGAGTCTGGAACACAGTGCCTGAGAGAGTGGAATAGATCGGATTAATCCAGTGATTATGGTTTGGAAAACAGTGCCTGAGAGTTTGGGTTAGGCAGGATTGATACAGGGAATAGGGTCTGGAACACAGTACCTGAGAGAGTGGCATAGGCCGGATTAATCCAGCAATTAGTGTCTGGAACATAGTGCTTGAGAGTATGGGGTTGGTCGGTTTTATCCAGGGGTTAGTGTCTGGAACACAGTGTCTGAGAGTGTGGGATGGGCCGGCTTAATCCAGGAGTTAAGGTCTGGAACACAGTGTCTGACATTGTGGGATAGGCCGATTAATCCAGGGTTTAGGGTCTGGAACACAGTGTCTGAGAGTGTAGGATCGGCCCGGTCTATCCACGGGTTACGTTCTGGAACACAATGTCTGAGAGTGTGGGATTGTTCGGATTAATCCAGGGGTTAGGGTCTGGAACACAGTGCTTGAGAGTGTGGGGTTGGTCGGATTAATCCAGGGGTTAGTATCTGGAACAGTGTCAGAGGGTTTGGGGTGACTGGGTCAATCCAGGGGTTAGGATCTGGAACACAGTGTTAGAGAGTTTGGGGTGGCCGGGTCAGTCCAGGGGATAGGATCTGGAATACATTGCCTGAGTTTATGGGATAGACCGGATTAATCCAGGGGTTAGCATCGGGAACACAGTGAATGAGTGTGGGATAGCTCGGAATATTCCAGGAGTTAGGGTCTGGAACGCAGTGCTTGAGAGAGTGGGATAGGTCAGATTAATCCAGGGGTTGGTGTCTGGAATACAGTGTCTGGGAGTGTGAGAACACCAGGTCAATCCAGGGGTTAGGGTCTGGAACAGAGTGTCTGAGCGTGAGGGATAGGCCGGATTAATCCTGGTGTTTAGGAATGAAACACAGCATTTGAGAGTGTGGGATAGGCTGGAGCAATGCATGAGTTAGGGTCTGGAACACAATGTCTGTGAGTGTGAGATGGGCCGGGTCAATCCTGGGGTTAGTGTCTGGAATACAGTGTTTGAGAATGTGGGATAGACCGGATTACTCCAGGGGTTAGTGTGTGGAGTACAGTGCCAGAGAGTGTGGGATAGGCCGGATTAATCCAGTGTTTAGTGTCTGGAAGAGAGTGTCTGAGGGTGTGGGGAGGCTAGATTAATCCAGGGGTTGGGGTCTGGAACAGAGTGCCTGAGAGTGTCGGATAGGCCGGGTTAATTCAGGAGTTAGGGTCTGGAATACATTGTCTGACAGTGTGGGATAGGCCGGATTAATCCAGGGGTTAGTGTCTGGAATACAGTGTCTGAGAGTGTGGGATAGGCCCGGTCATCCAGGGGTTACATTCTGGAACACATTGTCTGACAGTGTCGGATAGGCCGGGTTAATCCAGGAGTTAGAGTCTGGAACACATTGTTTTACAGTGTGGGATAGGCCGGATTAATCCAGGACGTAGGTTCTGGAATGCGGTGTCTGTGAGTGTGGGTGTGCCTGATTAATCCAATGGTTAGGGTTGAGAAGACAGTGCCTGAGATAGAGGAATAGGTTGGATTAATCCAGGGCTTAGTGTCGGAATACAGTGTCTGAGAGAGTGGGATAGGCCGGATCAATCCAGGGGTTACATTCTGGAACACAATGTCTGAGAGTGTGGGATTAGTCAGATTAATCAAGGGGTTAGGGTCTGGAACACAGAGTCCGAGAGTGTGGGGGAGGCTGGAATAATCCAGGTGTTAGCATCTGGAACACAGTGCCTGAGAGTCTGGGATAGGCCGGATTAATCCAGGGGTTTGAGACTGGAACATAGTGTGTGCGAGTGTGGGATAGGCTGGATTAATCCAGGAGTTTAGGTGTGGAACACAGTGCCTGAGGGTGTGCGGTAGGCCGGGTGAATCCAGGGGTTAGAATCTGGAACACGGTCTCAGAGAGTTTGGGGTGGCTGGGTCAATCCAGGGGTTAGGGTCTGGAATACAGTGTCAGAGAGTTTGGGGTTTCCGGGTCAATCCAGGGGTTAGGGTCTGGAACACAATGTCAGAGAGTTTGGGGTGGCCGGGTCAATCCAGGGGTTAGGGTGTGGAATACATTGTCTGAGTTTATGGGATAGACCGGATTCATCCAGGGGTTAGCGTCTGGAACACAGTGAGTAAGTGTTGGATAGCTCGGAATATTCCAGGATTTAAGGTCTGGAACGCAGTGCTTGAGAGAGTGGGATAGGTCAGATTAATCCAGGGGTTGGTGTCTGGAATACAGTGTCTGAGAGTGTGAGGACACCAGGTCAATCCAGGGGTTAGGTTCTGGAACAGAATGTCTGAGCATGAGGGATAGGCCGGATTAATCCTGGTGTTTAGGATTGAAACACAGCATTTGAGAGTGTGGGATAGGCTGGAGTAATGCATGAGTTAGGGTCTGGAACACAACGTCTGAGAGTGTAGGGGGAGGATGGATTAATCCAGGGGTTAGGGCCTGGAACACAGTGTCTGAGAGTGTGAGATAGGCCGGGTCAATCCAGGGGTTAGTGTCTGGAACACAGTGCCAGAGAATGTGGGGTTGGCTGGATTAATCCAGTGGTTAGGGTCTGGAATACAGTGCCTGAGAGTGTGGGATAGGCCATATTATTCCAGGGGTTTGGTCTGGAATACAGTGCCTGAGAGTGTGGGGTAGGCCGGATTAATCCAGGGATTAGGGTCTGGAACACAGTGTGTGAGAGTGTGGGATAGGCAGGATTAATACAGAGATTAGAGTCGGGAACACATTGTCTTACAGTGTGGGATCGGCCGGATTAATCCAGGACGTAGGTTCTGGAATGCGGTGTCTGTGAGTGTGGGTGTGCCTGATTAATCCAATGGTTAGGGTTGAGAAGACAGTGCCTGAGATAGAGGAATAGGTTGGATTAATCCAGGGTTTAGTGTCGGAATACAGTGTCTGAGAGAGTGGGATAGGCCGGATTAATCCAGGGGTTAGTGTCTGGAACACAGTGCCTGAGAGAGTGGGATAGGCCGGATTAATCCAGGGGTTAGGGTCTGGAACACAGTGCCTGAAAGTGTGGGAATGGCCGAATTAATCCAGGGGTTAGGGTCTGGAACACAGTGCCTGAGAGTGTGGGATAGGCCGGATTAATCCAGGGGTTAGGGTCTGGAACACAGTGCCTGAGAGTGTGGGATAGGCCATATTAATCCAGGGGTTTGGTCTGGAATACAGTGCCTGAGAGTGTGGGGTAGGCCGGATTAATCCAGGGATTAGGGTCTGGAACACATTGTGTGAGAGTGTGGGATAGGCAGGATTAATACAGAGATTAGAGTCTGGAACACAGTGCCTGAGAGAGTGGAATAGATCGGATTAATCCAGTGGTTATGGTTTGGAAAACAGTGCCTGAGAGTTTGGGATAGGCAGGATTGATACAGGGATTAGGGTCTGGAACACAGTACCTGAGAGAGTGGCATAGGCCGGATTAATCCAGCAATTAGTGTCTGGAACATAGTGCTTGAGAGTATGGGGTTGGTCGGTTTTATCCAGGGGTTAGTGTCTGGAACACAGTGTCTGAGAGTGTGGGATGGGCCGGCTTAATCCAGGAGTTAAGGTCTGGAACACAGTGTCTGACATTGTGGGATAGGCCGATTAATCCAGGGTTTAGGGTCTGGAACACAGTGTCTGAGAGTGTAGGATCGGCCCGGTCTATCCACGGGTTACGTTCTGGAACACAATGTCTGAGAGTGTGGGATTGTTCGGATTAATCCAGGGGTTAGGGTCTGGAACACAGTGCTTGAGAGTGTGGGGTTGGTCGGATTAATCCAGGGGTTAGTATCTGGAACAGTGTCAGAGGGTTTGGGGTGACTGGGTCAATCCAGGGGTTAGGATCTGGAACACAGTGTTAGAGAGTTTGGGGTGGCCGGGTCAGTCCAGGGGATAGGATCTGGAATACATTGCCTGAGTTTATGGGATAGACCGGATTAATCCAGGGGTTAGCATCGGGAACACAGTGAATGAGTGTGGGATAGCTCGGAATATTCCAGGAGTTAGGGTCTGGAACGCAGTGCTTGAGAGAGTGGGATAGGTCAGATTAATCCAGGGGTTGGTGTCTGGAATACAGTGTCTGGGAGTGTGAGAACACCAGGTCAATCCAGGGGTTAGGGTCTGGAACAGAGTGTCTGAGCGTGAGGGATAGGCCGGATTAATCCTGGTGTTTAGGAATGAAACACAGCATTTGAGAGTGTGGGATAGGCTGGAGCAATGCTTGAGTTAGGGTCTGGAACACAATGTCTGTGAGTGTGAGATGGGCCGGGTCAATCCTGGGGTTAGTGTCTGGAATACAGTGTTTGAGAATGTGGGATAGACCGGATTACTCCAGGGGTTAGTGTGTGGAAGAGAGTGTCTGAGGGTGTGGGGAGGCTAGATTAATCCAGGGGTTGGGGTCTGGAACAGAGTGCCTGAGAGTGTCGGATAGGCCGGGTTAATTCAGGAGTTAGGGTCTGGAATACATTGTCTGACAGTGTGGGATAGGCCGGATTAATCCAGGGGTTATGGTCTGGAACACGGTGTCTGACAGTGTGGGATAGGCAGAATTAATCCAGGGGTTAGTGTCTGGAATACAGTGTCTGAGAGTGTGGGATAGGCCCGGTCATCCAGGGGTTACATTCTGGAACACATTGTCTGACAGTGTCGGATAGGCCGGGTTAATCCAGGAGTTAGAGTCTGGAACACATTGTCTTACAGTGTGGGATAGGCCGGATTAATCCAGGACGTTGGTTCTGGAATGCGGTGTCTGTGAGTGTGGGTGTGCCTGATTAATCCAATGGTTAGGGTTGAGAAGACAGTGCCTGAGATAGAGGAATAGGTTGGATTAATCCAGGGCTTAGTGTCGGAATACAGTGTCTGAGAGAGTGGGATAGGCCGGATCAATCCAGGGGTTACATTCTGGAACACAATGTCTGAGAGTGTGGGATTAGTCAGATTAATCAAGGGGTTAGGGTCTGGAACACAGATTCCGAGAGTGTGGGGGAGGCTGGAATAATCCAGGTGTTAGCATCTGGAACACAGTGCCTGAGAGTCTGGGATAGGCCGGATTAATCCAGGGGTTTGAGACTGGAACATAGTGTGTGCGAGTGTGGGATAGGCTGGATTAATCCAGGAGTTTAGGTGTGGAACACAGTGCCTGAGGGTGTGCGGTAGGCCGGGTGAATCCAGGGGTTAGAATCTGGAACACGGTCTCAGAGAGTTTGGGGTGGCTGGGTCAATCCAGGGGTTAGGGTCTGGAATACAGTGTCAGAGAGTTTGGGGTTTCCGGGTCAATCCAGGGGTTAGGGTCTGGAACACAATGTCAGAGAGTTTGGGGTGGCCGGGTCAATCCAGGGGTTAGGGTGTGGAATACATTGTCTGAGTTTATGGGATAGACCGGATTCATCCAGGGGTTAGCGTCTGGAACACAGTGAGTAAGTGTTGGATAGCTCGGAATATTCCAGGATTTAAGGTCTGGAACGCAGTGCTTGAGAGAGTGGGATAGGTCAGATTAATCCAGGGGTTGGTGTCTGGAATACAGTGTCTGAGAGTGTGAGGACACCAGGTCAATCCAGGGGTTAGGTTCTGGAACAGAATGTCTGAGCATGAGGGATAGGCCGGATTAATCCTGGTGTTTAGGATTGAAACACAGCATTTGAGAGTGTGGGATAGGCTGGAGTAATGCATGAGTTAGGGTCTGGAACACAACGTCTGAGAGTGTAGGGGGAGGATGGATTAATCCAGGGGTTAGGGCCTGGAACACAGTGTCTGAGAGTGTGAGATAGGCCGGGTCAATCCAGGGGTTAGTGTCTGGAACACAGTGCCAGAGAATGTGGGGTTGGCTGGATTAATCCAGTGGTTAGGGTCTGGAATACAGTGCCTGAGAGTGTGGGATAGGCCATATTATTCCAGGGGTTTGGTCTGGAATACAGTGCCTGAGAGTGTGGGGTAGGCCGGATTAATCCAGGGATTAGGGTCTGGAACACAGTGTGTGAGAGTGTGGGATAGGCAGGATTAATACAGAGATTAGAATCGGGAACACATTGCCTTACAGTGTGGGATAGGCCGGATTAATCCAGGACGTAGGTTCTGGAATGCGGTGTCTGTGAGTGTGGGTGTGCCTGATTAATCCAATGGTTAGGGTTGAGAAGACAGTGCCTGAGATAGAGGAATAGGTTGGATTAATCCAGGTCTTAGTGTCGGAATACAGTGTCTGAGAGAGTGGGATAGGCCGGATTAATCCAGGGGTTAGTGTCTGGAACACAGTGCCTGAGAGAGTGGGATAGGCCGGATTAATCCAGGGGTTAGGGTCTGGAACACAGTGCCTGAGAGTGTGGGATAGGCCGAATTAATCCAGGGGTTAGGGTCTGGAACACAGTGCCTGAGAGTGTGGGATAGGCCGGATTAATCCAGGGGTTAGGGTCTGGAACACAGTGCCTGAGAGTGTGGGATAGGCCATATTAATCCAGGGGTTTGGTCTGGAATACAGTGCCTGAGAGTGTGGGGTAGGCCGGATTAATCCAGGGATTAGGGTCTGGAACACATTGTGTGAGAGTGTGGGATAGGCAGGATTAATACAGAGATTAGAGTCTGGAACACAGTGCCTGAGAGAGTGGAATAGATCGGATTAATCCAGTGGTTATGGTTTGGAAAACAGTGCCTGAGAGTTTGGGTTAGGCAGGATTGATACAGGGAATAGGGTCTGGAACACAGTACCTGAGAGAGTGGCATAGGCCGGATTAATCCAGCAATTAGTGTCTGGAACATAGTGCTTGAGAGTATGGGGTTGGTCGGTTTTATCCAGGGGTTAGTGTCTGGAACACAGTGTCTGAGAGTGTGGGATGGGCCGTCTTAATCCAGGAGTTAAGGTCTGGAACACAGTGTCTGACATTGTGGGATAGGCCGGATTAATCCAGGGTTTAGGGTCTGGAACACAGTGTCTGAGAGTGTAGGATCGGCCCGGTCTATCCACGGGTTACGTTCTGGAACACAATGTCTGAGAGTGTGGGATTGTTCGGATTAATCCAGGGGTTAGGGTCTGGAACACAGTGCTTGAGAGTGTGGGGTTGGTCGGATTAATCCAGGGGTTAGTATCTGGAACAGTGTCAGAGGGTTTGGGGTGACTGGGTCAATCCAGGGGTTAGGATCTGGAACACAGTGTTAGAGAGTTTGGGGTGGCCGGGTCAGTCCAGGGGATAGGATCTGGAATACATTGCCTGAGTTTATGGGATAGACCGGATTAATCCAGGGGTTAGTATCGGGAACACAGTGAATGAGTGTGGGATAGCTCGGAATATTCCAGGAGTTAGGGTCTGGAACGCAGTGCTTGAGAGAGTGGGATAGGTCAGATTAATCCAGGGGTTGGTGTCTGGAATACAGTGTCTGGGAGTGTGAGAACACCAGGTCAATCCAGGGGTTAGGGTCTGGAACAGAGTGTCTGAGCGTGAGGGATAGGCCGGATTAATCCTGGTGTTTAGGAATGAAACACAGCATTTGAGAGTGTGGGATAGGCTGGAGCAATGCATGAGTTAGGGTCTGGAACACAATGTCTGTGAGTGTGAGATGGGCCGGGTCAATCCTGGGGTTAGTGTCTGGAATACAGTGTTTGAGAATGTGGGATAGACCGGATTACTCCAGGGGTTAGTGTGTGGAAGAGAGTGTCTGAGGGTGTGGGGAGGCTAGATTAATCCAGGGGTTGGGGTCTGGAACAGAGTGCCTGAGAGTGTCGGATAGGCCGGGTTAATTCAGGAGTTAGGGTCTGGAATACATTGTCTGACAGTGTGGGATAGGCCGGATTAATCCAGGGGTTATGGTCTGGAACACGGTGTCTGACAGTGTGGGATAGGCAGAATTAATCCAGGGGTTAGTGTCTGGAATACAGTGTCTGAGAGTGTGGGATAGGCCCGGTCATCCAGGGGTTACATTCTGGAACACATTGTCTGACAGTGTCGGATAGGCCGGGTTAATCCAGGAGTTAGAGTCTGGAACACATTGTCTTACAGTGTGGGATAGGCCGGATTAATCCAGGACGCAGGTTCTGGAATGCGGTGTCTGTGAGTGTGGGTGTGCCTGATTAATCCAATGGTTAGGGTTGAGAAGACAGTGCCTGAGATAGAGGAATAGGTTGGATTAATCCAGGGTTTAGTGTCGGAATACAGTGTCTGAGAGAGTGGGATAGGCCGGATCAATCCAGGGGTTACATTCTGGAACACAATGTCTGAGAGTGTGGGATTAGTCAGATTAATCAAGGGGTTAGGGTCTGGAACACAGATTCCGAGAGTGTGGGGGAGGCTGGAATAATCCAGGTGTTAGCATCTGGAACACAGTGCCTGAGAGTCTGGGATAGGCCGGATTAATCCAGGGGTTTGAGACTGGAACATAGTGTGTGCGAGTGTGGGATAGGCTGGATTAATCCAGGAGTTTAGGTGTGGAACACAGTGCCTGAGGGTGTGCGGTAGGCCGGGTGAATCCAGGGGTTAGAATCTGGAACACGGTCTCAGAGAGTTTGGGGTGGCTGGGTCAATCCAGGGGTTAGGGTCTGGAATACAGTGTCAGAGAGTTTGGGGTTTCCGGGTCAATCCAGGGGTTAGGGTCTGGAACACAATGTCAGAGAGTTTGGGGTGGCCGGGTCAATCCAGGGGTTAGGGTGTGGAATACATTGTCTGAGTTTATGGGATAGACCGGATTCATCCAAGGGTTAGCGTCTGGAACACAGTGAGTAAGTGTTGGATAGCTCGGAATATTCCAGGATTTAAGGTCTGGAACGCAGTGCTTGAGAGAGTGGGATAGGTCAGATTAATCCAGGGGTTGGTGTCTGGAATACAGTGTCTGAGAGTGTGAGGACACCAGGTCAATCCAGGGGTTAGGTTCTGGAACAGAATGTCTGAGCATGAGGGATAGGCCGGATTAATCCTGGTGTTTAGGATTGTAACACAGCATTTGAGAGTGTGGGATAGGCTGGAGTAATGCATGAGTTAGGGTCTGGAACACAACGTCTGAGAGTGTAGGGGGAGGATGGATTAATCCAGGGGTTAGGGCCTGGAACACAGTGTCTGAGAGTGTGAGATAGGCCGGGTCAATCCAGGGGTTAGTGTCTGGAACACAGTGCCAGAGAATGTGGGGTTGGCTGGATTAATCCAGTGGTTAGGGTCTGGAATACAGTGCCTGAGAGTGTGGGATAGGCCATATTATTCCAGGGGTTTGGTCTGGAATACAGTGCCTGAGAGTGTGGGGTAGGCCGGATTAATCCAGGGATTAGGGTCTGGAACACAGTGTGTGAGAGTGTGGGATAGGCAGGATTAATACAGAGATTAGAATCGGGAACACATTGCCTTACAGTGTGGGATAGGCCGGATTAATCCAGGACGTAGGTTCTGGAATGCGGTGTCTGTGAGTGTGGGTGTGCCTGATTAATCCAATGGTTAGGGTTGAGAAGACAGTGCCTGAGATAGAGGAATAGGTTGGATTAATCCAGGTCTTAGTGTCGGAATACAGTGTCTGAGAGAGTGGGATAGGCCGGATTAATCCAGGGGTTAGTGTCTGGAACACAGTGCCTGAGAGAGTGGGATAGGCCGGATTAATCCAGGGGTTAGGGTCTGGAACACAGTGCCTGAGAGTGTGGGATAGGCCGAATTAATCCAGGGGTTAGGGTCTGGAACACAGTGCCTGAGAGTGTGGGATAGGCCGGATTAATCCAGGGGTTAGGGTCTGGAACACAGTGCCTGAGAGTGTGGGATAGGCCATATTAATCCAGGGGTTTGGTCTGGAATACAGTGCCTGAGAGTGTGGGGTAGGCCGGATTAATCCAGGGATTAGGGTCTGGAACACATTGTGTGAGAGTGTGGGATAGGCAGGATTAATACAGAGATTAGAGTCTGGAACACAGTGCCTGAGAGAGTGGAATAGATCGGATTAATCCAGTGGTTATGGTTTGGAAAACAGTGCCTGAGAGTTTGGGTTAGGCAGGATTGATACAGGGAATAGGGTCTGGAACACAGTACCTGAGAGAGTGGCATAGGCCGGATTAATCCAGCAATTAGTGTCTGGAACATAGTGCTTGAGAGTATGGGGTTGGTCGGTTTTATCCAGGGGTTAGTGTCTGGAACACAGTGTCTGAGAGTGTGGGATGGGCCGTCTTAATCCAGGAGTTAAGGTCTGGAACACAGTGTCTGACATTGTGGGATAGGCCGGATTAATCCAGGGTTTAGGGTCTGGAACACAGTGTCTGAGAGTGTAGGATCGGCCCGGTCTATCCACGGGTTACGTTCTGGAACACAATGTCTGAGAGTGTGGGATTGTTCGGATTAATCCAGGGGTTAGGGTCTGGAACACAGTGCTTGAGAGTGTGGGGTTGGTCGGATTAATCCAGGGGTTAGTATCTGGAACAGTGTCAGAGGGTTTGGGGTGACTGGGTCAATCCAGGGGTTAGGATCTGGAACACAGTGTTAGAGAGTTTGGGGTGGCCGGGTCAGTCCAGGGGATAGGATCTGGAATACATTGCCTGAGTTTATGGGATAGACCGGATTAATCCAGGGGTTAGTATCGGGAACACAGTGAATGAGTGTGGGATAGCTCGGAATATTCCAGGAGTTAGGGTCTGGAACGCAGTGCTTGAGAGAGTGGGATAGGTCAGATTAATCCAGGGGTTGGTGTCTGGAATACAGTGTCTGGGAGTGTGAGAACACCAGGTCAATCCAGGGGTTAGGGTCTGGAACAGAGTGTCTGAGCGTGAGGGATAGGCCGGATTAATCCTGGTGTTTAGGAATGAAACACAGCATTTGAGAGTGTGGGATAGGCTGGAGCAATGCATGAGTTAGGGTCTGGAACACAATGTCTGTGAGTGTGAGATGGGCCGGGTCAATCCTGGGGTTAGTGTCTGGAATACAGTGTTTGAGAATGTGGGATAGACCGGATTACTCCAGGGGTTAGTGTGTGGAGTACAGTGCCAGAGAGTGTGGGATAGGCCGGATTAATCCAGGGTTTATTGTCTGGAAGAGAGTGTCTGAGGATGTGGGGAGGCTAGATTAATCCAGGGGTTGGGGTCTGGAACAGAGTGCCTGAGAGTGTCGGATAGGCCGGGTTAATTCAGGAGTTAGGGTCTGGAATACATTGTCTGACAGTGTGGGATAGGCCGGATTAATCCAGGGGTTAGTGTCTGGAACACGGTGTCTGACAGTGTGGGATAGGCAGAATTAATCCAGGGGTTAGTGTCTGGAATACAGTGTCTGAGAGTGTGGGATAGGCCCGGTCATCCAGGGGTTACATTCTGGAACACATTGTCTGACAGTGTCGGATAGGCCGGGTTAATCCAGGAGTTAGAGTCTGGAACACATTGTTTTACAGTGTGGGATAGGCCGGATTAATCCAGGACGCAGGTTCTGGAATGCGGTGTCTGTGAGTGTGGGTGTGCCTGATTAATCCAATGGTTAGGGTTGAGAAGACAGTGCCTGAGATAGAGGAATAGGTTGGATTAATCCAGGGCTTAGTGTCGGAATACAGTGTCTGAGAGAGTGGGATAGGCCGGATTAATCCAGGGGTTAGTGTCTGGAACACAGTGCCTGAGAGAGTGGGATAGGCCGGATTAAACCAGGGGTTAGGGTCTGGAACACAGTGCCTGAGAGTGTGGGATAGGCCGAATTAATCCAGGGGTTAGGGTCTGGAACACAGTGCCTGAGAGTGTGGGATAGGCCGGATTAATCCAGGGGTTAGGGTCTGGAACACAGTGCCTGAGAGTGTGGGATAGGCCGGATTAATCCAGGGGTTAGGGTCTGGAACACAGTGCCTGAGAGTGTGGGATAGGCCGGATTAATCCAGGGGTTAGGGTCCGGAATACAGTGCCTGAGAGTGTGGGGTAGGTCGGAATAATCCATGTGTTAGGGTCTGGAACACAGTGTCTGAGAGTGTGAGGTAGGCCAGAATATTCCAGCGTTTTGGTCTGGAACACATGTGTCTGAGAGTGTGGGATAGGCCGCATTAATCCAGTGGTTAGTGTCTGGAACACAGTGCCTGAGAGAGTGGGATAGGCTGGATTAATCCAGGGGTTAGGGTCTGGAACACAGTGCCTGAGAGTGTGGGGTAGGCCGGATTAATCCAGGGGTTACAGTCTGGATCACGGTTTCTGAGAGGGAGGGGAAGGCCAGATTACTCCAGGGGTTAGGGTCAGGAACACAGTGCGTGAGAGTGTGGGATAGGCCGGATTAATCCAGGGGTTAGGGTTTGGAACACAGTGCCTGACAGTGTGGGATAGGCCGGATTAATCCAGGGGTTACGGTCTGGAACACAGTGCCTGACAGTGTCGGATTGGCCAGATTAATCCAGGGTTTAGAGTCTGGAACACAGTGTCTGAGAGAGAGGGACAGGAGGGATTAATCCAGGATTTACGGTCTGGAACACAGTGCTTGAGAGTGTGTGATAGGCTGGAATAATCCAGTGGTTAGGGTCTGGAATACAGTGGCAAAGAGTGTGGGATAGGCAGGATTAATACAGAGATTAGGGTCTGGAACACAGTGCCAGAGAGAGTGGGATAGGCCGGATTTATCCAGCAGTTAGCGTCTGGAACACAGTGCCTGAGAGAGTGGAATAGATCGGATTAATCCAGTGGTTATGGTTTGGAAAACAGTGCCTGAGAGTTTGGGATAGGCAGGATTGATACAGGGAATAGGGTCTGGAACACAGTACCTGAGAGAGTGGCATAGGCCGGATTAATCCAGCAATTAGTGTCTGCAACACAGTGCTTGAGAGTGTGGGGTTGGTCGGTTTAATCCAGGGGTTAGTGTCTGGAACACAGTGTCTGAGAGTGTGGGATGGGCCGGATTAATCCAGGGTTTAGGGTCTGGAACACAGTGTCTGAGAGTGTAGGATCGGCCCGGTCTATCCATGGGTTACGTTCTGGAACACAATGTCTGAGAGTGTGGGATTGTTCGGATTAATCCAGGGGTTAGGGTCTAGAACACAGTGTCCGAGAATGTTTGGGATAGGCCAGAATAATCCAGGTGTTAGGATCTGGAACACAGTGTCTGAGAGTGTGGGATAGGCCGGATTAATCCAGGGGTTAGTGTGTGGAATACAGTGTCTGAGAGTGTGGGGAGAGCGGGTCCATCCAGTGATTAGGGTCTGGAACAAAGTGCCGGAGATTGTGGGACACGACAGATTAATCCGGGGGCTAGAGTCTGGTTACATTGTCTGTGAGTATGGGATAGGCCGGATTAATCTAGGGGTTTGTGTCTGTAATTCAGTGTCTGAGATTGTGGGGGAGGCCAGGTCATTCCAGTGGTTAGGGTCTGGAACACAGTGTCTGAAAGTGTGGGATAGGCTGGATTAATCCAGGGATTAGGTTCTAGAACACAGTGTCTGAGAATGTGGGAGAAGCCGGATTAATCCAGGGGTTAATTTGTAGAACACAGTGTCTGGGAATGAGAGTTAGGCCGGATTAATCCAGGGGTTAGTGTCTGTAATACAGTGTCTGAGATTGTGGAATAGGCCCGGTCAATCCAGGGGTTACATTCTGGAACACAGTGTCCGAGAGTGTGGGGGAGGCCGGATTAATCCAGGGGTTAGTGTCTGGAACAAAGTGCCGGAGAGTGTGGGATAGGCCAGATTAATTCAAGGTTTAGGGTCGGGAATACAGTGCCTGAGAGTATGGGATAGGCCGGATTAATCCAGGGGTTACGGTCTGGAACACAGTGCCTGACAGTGAGAGAGGGACAGGAGGGATTAATCCAGGGGTTAGTGTCTGGAACACAGTGCCAGAGAGTGTGGGGTTGGCCGGATTAATCCAGTGGTTATGGTCTGGAACTAAATGCCTGAGAATGTGGGATAGGCCGGATTAATCCAGGGGTGAGAGACTGGAACAAAGTGCCGGAGAGTGTGGGGAAGGCAGATTCAATCCAAGGGTTAGGCTCTGGAACATAGTGTCTGCGAGTGTGGGATAGGCTGGATTAATCCAGGGGTTTAGGTCTGGAACACAGTGTCTGAGAGTTTGCGGTGGCCGGGTGAATCCAGGTGTTAGGGTCGGGAATACATTGTCTGAGTTTATGGGATAGACCGGATTAATCCAGGGGTTAGTGTCTGGAACAGAGTGCCTGAGAGTGTGGGATACGCCGGATTAATCCAGGACATAGGTTCTGGAATGCAGTGTCTGCGAGTATGGGTGTGCCAGATTAATCCAATGGTTAGGGTTGGGATGACAGTGCCTGAGAGAGAGGAATAGGTTGGATAATCCAGGGTTTAGTGTATGGAACACAGTGCCTGAGAGAGTGGGATAGGCCGGATTGATCCAGGGGTTAGGGTCTGGAACACAGTGCCTGAGAGAGTGGGATAGGCCGGATTAATCCAGGGATTAGGGACTGGAACACAGTGTCTGACATTGTTGGATAGGCAGGATTAATACAGGGAATAGGGTCTGGAACACAGTTCCTGAGAGTGTGGGTTTGGTTGGATTAATCCAGGGGTTAGGGTCTCGAACACAGTGTCTGAGAGTGTGGGATGGGCCGGGTTAATCCAAGATTTAGGGTCTGGAACACAGTGTCTGACATTGTCGGATAGGCCGGATTAATCCAGGGTTTAGGGTCTGGAACACAGTGTTTGAGAGTGTAGGATCGGCCCGGTCTATCCACGGGTTATGTTCTGGAACACAATGTCTGAGAGTGTGGGATTGTTCGGATTAATCCAGGGGTTAGGGTCTGGAACACAGCGTCCGAGAATGTTTGGGATAGGCCGGATTAATCCAGGATGTAGGTTCTGGAATGCGGTGTCTGCGAGTGTGGGTGTGCCGGATTAATCCAATGGTTCGGGTTGAGAAGACAGTGCCTGAGAGAGAGGAATAGGTGGGATTAATCCAGGGTTTAGTGTCTGGAACACAGTACCAGAGAATGTGGGGTTGGCCGGATTAATCCAGTGGTTAGGGTCTGGAATACAGTGCCTGAGAGTGTGGGGTTGGCCGGATTAATCCAGGGGTTAGGGTCTGGAACACAGTCCCTGAGAGTTTGGGTTGGCCAGATTAATCCAGGGGTAAGGGTCTGGAACACAGAGTCTGAGAGTGTGGGGTTGGCCAGATTAATCCAGTGGTTAGGGTCTGGAACTGTGAGAAACAAAGCTCACACACTTCAATAATTGCAGTCTGAGACAAAATCTGAATCAGTAGTGTCCTTTATTTTACTCTAGCAAGAGGGTGTGATGTCCAGTGTCTGAAAGGCAAGGGACATACACACCCCAAATTCAATTAATACGCACCATTTATATAATTTAGTTTCTTTTGTTTTACATTGCTCCTCCCCTTTTTACATCCTCCACTTCCCTAAGACCGGCCCCCATTACTCCAGTTTATCTCTTGCCTTGTCTGTGACAAAATGCTTATTTCTGGCCTCACAAGGACATTTGACCTCATCCTGCTGTAGGTCATTGTTAGGCATATTCTTTCTTCACCATTATCTACTCCCTCCATCTGTACCTTCCCCTGATTCTTATTACCCTTTTAATTGGGGTTTGTTCCTGTGTTTCTGTAAAAGTGGGAAACAGATGTTTATACCTACTGTTTGTACAGGCGTATCTAGCTTAACGTCCTCCCCTCACAGCATCTTATTTATTCGCCTGTAATATCTACCATTGTTTGCAGTCACGTTTCATTCTTGCATACAATTTTAGCTAATACAAAAACAATTATGTTTTTCCTCCACATCGTTTCCATTCTTGTTTACTCAGCTCTTGGCTAAAACAATTACACACTGCTATGAGTTCATTAACTTTGTATAAGTAAATGGAATTGCAGAAGTAACACTAGTTTTCCCACATCCCACAATTTCCCCTTTTTCTTTAATTACCATTTGTTATCTTCTGCAATTTGTCTTTTAAGCATCGCCCCCGAAATTCACAAGCATCATTCTGGATATTTCATCCATCTTGGTCTCACTCATCCCCTCATTATATAGTCGATAAAGTTCCTCTGCCTGATTCCCTTTTAGGGGCATCGGTTTCATCAAGGCTGTCTCAATCAGCCTTTGGGTGAGTCCTCGTATACAGGGTATGATACAACAGCCAGTGGCCACCAATACCCCGACGACTACTATCAGGGAAGTAACGATGGAAACCATCACCCTCTTCCATTTTCCAAACCGTGATTCAAGCCATCCTGTGAGAGCTGTGTCTACTCCTGAATTCTCAGCCAGTACCTCTGCTAAGGTAGTCAATCCTCTTAAGGCCCGAGTGATTGAACCATCAGGCACAGTGTTATTAGGAATAAAGGTACACCAGCTTCCTCCTAACATCACGCACACACACCCTTTTCCCGCTAGAATCACATCAAGGGCCATTCTGTTTTCCCATGCCATCCTACTTGTCACATCAAACTGTTCTGATATTCCTTTAACCGCATCTCTTGTATAATTTATAAATCACCGTTGATTATAGAAAATGTAATTTATCCAATCTATAGTTTTATTAATTGTTACCCACCAGAAGAGAGCTGACTCAAAGCCTGCTGCAATCTGGTTACGAGCCTTGAACTCATCAGGTACCCCCCCCCCCCCCCGCCCCCTCAGGGACTCCGACAGAATCGAGATAAATCCTGTCATCGAATGAAATGTCTAACAGTGGTCTCTTACCCCTTCCCTTTTTCCCTCCTATCTTTTCCTTGTCAAATGCCAGGGTAAATGGAATTGCCAATTGTACAATTGCACATATCCCTCTCCAATGGGTCTCTATATTTTGAGGGTGGGTCTCCATGTTTTGCCTCCACAGTCCCACCACAGATCCGCTCGGGGAACCTTCAGTGCTGAGTAGTTCCCTCCCTTCTCCGTTTCGGTAACATCCTTAATCTCTGTACATAATTTCAGCTCCCCCCAAGTCTCCAGACCGACTTGTACATCGTCTACGCACACACCACGTTTGATTTCCGACAGTGGCTGGAAACATGGGGGGGGGGCGGTGGGGATTTTGAGTCTTTCTTCTCCAAGGGAGGGAACATCAGAGATAGGGAGGTACAATTCCTATCATTCCATGCAGTCTCATCCTGGTACACGGCTACCATACATTTCATGCCCTTCCTGTCTCCCTTCCACCCAAGTGGAAAGGGAACCCCCTGGGCCACTGGCCGACCGGAGGCACATGCATAACAATTGGTCTTGTTCAGACTTTTCACAGTATACTTTACCCATTCAACCCAGGCATTTGCATCCCCATACCCAGTTTCTATTTTGATGGTCTGTTTTAAGTCCTTTACCTGTGTAATTTTTACTACTTTAGGGTCATTGGGAGGGGTGACCCAGTAGTTCTACCTGTTTTCCCTGTCCTACGCTAATTCAAAAACAAGAGCCCAAGAAATCCTTCCCATTTGCTTTCATTTCTATCCCAAATGTTTCATTGAATTTTATCTCATAGGTGCCCCCCACCCCTCCCCCCGCCCCCCCCGCCAGAATTGCTCTGTGCCATGTGGTTTTCTTCATCGTTAAGTATATTGGGTTACACTTTTTATCGGGACAATCGCGAGCTGATCGGAAGGGGGCCCCGTGTACTGTGACGAGACCATTATAACAAGTACCATCCCCAAAGCCATCCCCATAGGACTTAAGATGTAACTCTGAGCTGTGGTACTGTCTCTGATTATCTACATCCCCACAATTTAAGCTGCATGCATCAGCGTCTATTACTTGTGGATTATCAGACTGAGGAACTGTTAATAATACATATGAAAATGACATTTGACAAAATCCCAATACTAAGAGAGTTAGCATCATAACTCTAAGCATCTCAAGCATTCTAAACGTGATGGGGAAGCACAAAACGACTTAATATACAATCTTACAGAAATAATCCCGCGCTCGCATCACCACTGTATAATCAGTTACTCAAAGTCTCTTCATTCTGAGTTTTAGCGGGTCTTCCGTTGATCCGACTGTCCAGATTTCTTCCCCAACTGGAGGATCCACTGGCCTTTTGATCCGAGTGTAATGAGTCCAGCCTTTCCCCACCATCCTTATTGCCGTTTCGGTCGTCAAAAGAGGCTGGTACGGCCCTTCCCAGTCCGGCTGCAATTTAGTCTCTGTCCATGATTTTACTAAGACCCAATCTCCCGGCCGGATGGGATGAACGGTGAATTCAAGGGGTGGAGTCTGTGCCAATAAACCCTGTTTCCTGAGGAAAGACAAAGAGGAGGACAAGCCCAGTATATACTTCTTTAAGAACAAGTCTTTAGTTTCGGGAATTGGCAATTCTCCATTCATTCCCAGGTAAGGTAATCCAAATAAGATTTCATAGGGGAATAGTCCCAAATCTTTCCTTGGGGCTGTTCGTACTCACAAGAGAGCTATAGGTAAACATTTTGTCCAAGGCAGTCTGGTTTCTATTATCAATTTAGAGAGCTGTCATTTGAGTGTTTGGTTCATTCTCTCAACCTTTTCCGATGATGGCGGGTGCCATGGAGGATGGAGCTCCCAGGAAATTCCCAACCCTTTCGTTACCCCCCTGAAACACTTTAGAGGTAAAATAAGTTCCTTGGTCAGAATCTATACGGTTCACTAGCCCATATCGGGGAATTATGTGCTCTAATATTGTTTTAGACACCCCACTCGCAGTGGCAGTAGCTCGGGAGTATGCTTCAACCCAACCAGATAGATGATCTACAATAACCAGCATATACTTTAGTCTTTCTACTCTGGGTAGTTCAGTATAATCTACTTGCATACTCTGGAAGGATCTCAATCCCTGGTCTCTTCCTCCTGGGGTCTGTTTTCTCAAGTCTTTCTTATTTACCTTTCTGCATATTATACATCCCTCACATATTTGTTTAGCAATTGTATATATTCCTTTACATCCATATTCCCTAAGAACTAAATCACACATTGCTTGTACTCCCCAATGGCTGCCTTGGTGTAGAACAGCCATAATCTCTCACATCATCATTTTGTTTAACATTTCCCTTCCATCAGGTAACCTCCAATACCCTTCTGCTGTTTTTACAGCCCCTACATCTCTCAATTCTTTTTCCTCTCTTTCAGTAAATATAGGAGCTTCCCGAGGACCTGGGACAGTAGGTATTAGGGAATGGATCACCACTTCTTGTGGGTTCAGGGCTGCTTCCTTAGCCACTTCATCGGCTAATCTATTTCCCCTAACTTCAGGTTCATTTCCTTTCTGATGACAATTTACATGCACTACTGCTATTTCTAGGGGGAGTAAGAGGGACTCCAAGACCCGTTTAATCAACTCCTCATGTACTAATTCCTTCCCTCGGCTATTGATCAGCCCTCGTTCCTGCCATATCTTTCCGAAAGTGCCAACACCAAATACATATTTAGAGTCAGTGTATACTGTTCCCTCTTTTATTTTCTAATGCCCTAAGGGCTCTTTCCAATGCATAGAGTTCACAGGTCTGAGCTGACCACCCATTTGGCAACCTTCCTGCCTCCACCACACTACCTTCCATCCCATCCACGACTGCATACCCATTGTGTCTTTTCCCTTCAGTCACCCGGGATGATCCGTCTATAAAAAGTCGGGCTCCTGCATGAAGTGGAACATCTCTCAGGTCCATGTGGATCTTAGTTTGGTATTCTATAATGTCAAGGCAGTCGTGCCCTGGATTCTGAGTAGAGTCTCCTTCCCCTTTCCAAAGAAAGTCAGCTGGATTTAAACAATTGTCAGTGACCAACACTAGATCATCCTTTTCTATTAATATTGCCTCATATTTCAGAAGCCGCGAGTCTGCCAACCATAGCCCAGCTTTTTGGTTTAGGATTGTTCTCACTTGGTGTGGAGTGCTTACTATTAGGGCTCCCCCAAATGTAAGCTTTCTGCTTTCCTCCACCAACAGTGCAGCGGCAGCCACGGCCTGCACACACTCAGGCCACCCCCGCGATACTGGATCCAATAGCTTTGAAAGATATGCTACTGGCTGTTTCATTACTCCCCACCTCTGGGTTAATACTCCCAAAGCTGCTCCCTTATCTACACTAACAAAGAGGTGGAAAGGTTTATCTAGAAAAGGTAAGGCTGACACGGGGGCATGGATCAGATCTCTTTTGAGTTCCTCAACTCGTTCTTTTTCCTCATCATCCCGCTCCCCCTCTAATAGTTTGAGATATAATTTCTTAGTCTTCTGAGCATAGGAATCAATCCACAATCTGCAATGTCCCGTTAGACCCAAAAATGTCCGTAACTCCTGTTTAGTCCTGGGCAGTGGCATCCCCACTATTCCCTCTATCTGTTTCGGGCTTATCTTTCGCTTTCCCTCACTAACTAAATGTCCCACGTATTTCACTTCTCGCTCCACATATTGTAGTTTGTTCTTAGATACTCGCAGTCCCTGCTGACCCAGGAAATTCTATAATTTGTTAGTGGCTTCTACTGCTTTTTCTCTTCTTTTTCCTGTTACTAAGAGGTTGTCAACATACTGCAACAGGGCAGTACCCTTGGGGCTGCTATGTTTCTCCAATATTTGTTCTAACATCTGTCTAAATAAATTCGGGGATTCTGTAAACCCCTGGGGAGCACGGCCGACCGGTATTGCTGTTTCCATCCTGTCTTGCTGTCTTCCCATTCAAAGGCGAACAAATTCCTCCTTTCCTCCGCCAAGGGACAAGCCCAAAAGGCATCCTTTAAATCTATCACACTAAACCATTTGTGGTCATGAGGGATCTTACTTAATAATGTATAGGGGTTTGGCACCATTGGGTGCCTGATCTGTACTATTCGATTCAATGTTCTCAAATCCTGCACCAATCGATAAGTTCCATCGGATTTCCGCGCTGGTAGTATTGGGGTATTATAAGGAGACATACATGGCTCCAACAGTCCATCTCTAATCAGTCCTTCAATTACTGGCTGCAGTCCTCGTTTACCTTCTTTGGAAATGGGATATTGTCACTCACAGACAACGTCCCCTTTCCTTTTTAAACTTATTTCTAGGGGACGGATCTGTAATTTTTCACGATTCCCTTCTCTAGCCCATACAATAGGGTCAATCTCTCTCTCTCTACATCCTCTGTCAACATTGCTATTTGTACAACTAATTATTTTTCCTGAATGCCAATCTCCAGTTCTAAGAGGATAATTAAATCTCTCCCTAGTAAGTTACTTCCTATATCAGGGATATACAGCAGTTCCCCTGTGACTCTATCCTTAGGACCTTCTATCATCATAGGTTCAAATACTGGAACAGTAAATCCTTCCCCTTTTACCCCTAAAACAGTAATTGACCGTGTCTACATTCCTACTTTCTTTGGTTTAAAATTCAGCGATGACCGTGCTGCCCCCGTATCGATGAGGAAGACTACCTCTTCCCTACAGGGTCCCACCTTCAAGTTTATTAAGGGTTCCTGGTGGGTCCCCGGGGGCAAGAACCCCTGACACCCCTATTCTTCATCAAAATTTATAAGTGGAATTGCCCTCTCTTCCCTTTGTAGATCAGGACACTCCCGCTTAAAATGTCCTATCTTTCCGCAATAATAGCATCCTGCCTGTGGAGACTTCCATCTCTGCCCCTGTCACTCGAACCCTCTATCAAATGCTTCCCCTTGTCCTCTCCCTCTCCCTCTCTGTCCTACATGCTGCCACCCGCTGCTCCGGTTGCTCACTATTGGTTCCATTCTTTTCTTAACTACCTCGTCAACCGTAGCTACCATTATTTTCACCTTCTGTTTTTGTCTCTCATCCTCTCTCTTTACAAACACTTTCTGTGCCTCTCTTAACAATTCATCTAATGGTTTTTCACTCCACCCTTCTATCTTCTGTATCTTTCTCTGTATGTCTGGCCATTCCTTTGTCACAAAATGTACTTTCAAAAGACCCTGTGCCACTGGGTCCTCAGGGTTCATTCCAGAGTATTTCCACATTGAGTCTCGTAATCTTTGCAGGAAAGCTGAGGGAGTCTCATCTTTCTCCTGTATAACTTTAAAGGCTTTCATCAAATTCTGTGACTTCGGAACTGCATCTCGCATTCCTTTTAGAATCAGGTCTTTCAATTCCCTCATTTCTTCTTAATGCTCCGGGTTTTGATCTTCCCACTAGGGGTCTCTGAGGGGAAACTTCACCCCTCCCTGTCCAGCATCCCCATCTCCAATCGGGTGTTCCCTGTCCCATATTTTAATGGCTGCTCCCCGTATAAGCCCCCTTTCTTCCCCAGTAAATAGTATATTCAAATAGACATTAACTCAGCCCAGGTATACAGACTGGGCCCCAAAAATTGATCAATTTGTTCAGACAACCCTACCGGATCCTCAACCAGGACCTTTATTTCTTTTTTAAATGTTCTCACCTCCCCACTGCTGAGGGGGGCACTTACAAACCCAATCTCTTTGTCCCCTATTGGTACCTCCCGAAGGGGATAAGTCATTACGTTCTTCCCCTTTTTCTTTTTTAAAGAAATATTGCAATATTTCTAGCTCCCCATAACTTCAAACGCCAATTCATCAATTCATGCTTGACTAACTTTAAAGCCTGTTCCAAACTTGTAAATATATTTATATATTTACGTTCATTTATTCAGTATTTAATATTTAAAATGTAACATGCATAAAGTTCTCAATTTTGAAATCCACTGTAATCACCCAGTTTTAGTCCCTTAATTTAAATCCAAAATTAGTTTTCTTAAGTAGTCCTGACCAATCATTGCTCAATTACAATACTATAGGTCGTGAAATAATCAGAGCTACCTTAAAAGAATTTGTCTATTCAAGTTAAAAAAAACTTCTAATGCATGAACAATGGCCGAATCCAAGGTCACAGATATGAGCCATAGAATTTTGTTTTTACTACAATCTAATGTTGAAATGAAACTTCAACTGTCCTCCATAAATCGCTTTTATGTAAGGATAAAAGAGATTAGTTAGAAAACTGATAGTAAGGCAGTCATGACCTGTAAGAAGAACCAGGAGTTATCATTCTTTGTTTTTCATAATCTCCATAGAATCCTTAACCTTTAAAGAAATCATATTAAGTTTCCATAATAAAAATCAGATTCAAAACAGTCCTGGAACTCAAGCTCCAGGGACTAAAGCGCAAACATTCAATCACCAACATACAAATGTGCATTCAAACCAAATCACAAAGGGTTAAACTTTCTACCAGCTGTACAGCTCTTTTCCTTCTCTGTCTCTCTCAATCATTGACAAATACATTCAGATATTTACAAACTCAGTCTTTGTCCGACCTGTATTTTGGCCAGAAGAGGCGGGACGAAGAATGGATTCCTTAGTCCATACAAAGCAACAATATTTAATCATCGTTTTCCCTTGTACAAGTATTATTTTGCAAATTCCACAACATCCTCCCCAATGGACTTTCTGGAGGTATGTTGTAAGGGACCCCGCCTCCATTTCTATTGCTTTTTCCTTCGTTTGTTTTCCCGGAGGCTTTTTCCTTACCCACGGCACAACCCATATTGAGTTCCTTCGTTAGTCCCTTATTAACTACTAAAACTCAATCCCGGCCACCAAGGCAATACTTAAAAGTTAATGTTCTTACCTTGGTCTGTGCACAGAGTTGCCGGGCCCCTTTGTGCCGTATTTTCTATTGAGCTCCTATCACTGTCTGATTCAGATGTCTCTCTTGTGGGATTCGTACCAGTCGCCCAAGGGAGCGGACCAAACCAGGACACGAGACCGCTCCTCAATGGGGAACGGGACGCGTCTTCCCAGTGTCCAAGGCCAGCCACTCCCCCCGGCGATGGAAGAATATCCCGGACAGGCCCCCAATTCTGGGAAATAGAATCCACTCACTTCAATAATTTCAGTCCGAGACAAAATCTGAATTAGTAGTGTAATTTATTTTACACTTGCAAGTGGGTGTGATGTCCAGTGTCTATAAGGCGGAGGACATACACACCAAATTCAATTCATGCACAATATTTATATGATTTGATTTCTTTTGTTTTACATTGCTCCTCCCCTGTTTACATCTTCCACTTCCCTAAGACCGGCCCCCATTACCCCTGTTTATCTCTTGCCTTATCCGGCCTTGTCTGTGACAAAATGCTTATTTCTGGCCTCACAAGGCTGTTTGACCTCATCCTGCTGTAGGTCATTGTTAGGCATATTCTTTCTTCACCATTATCTACCCCCTTCATCTGTGCCTTTCCCGAGGCCGTTCGGATCCCTATGACCCTTTTAATTGGGGTTTGTTCCTCTGTTTCTGTAAAAGTGGGAAACAGATGTTTATCCCTACTGTTTGTACAGGCGTATCTAGCTTAACTTCATCCCCTCACAACATCTTATCTACTTGCCCATAATATCTACCATTGTTTTGCAGTCACATTTCATTCTGGCATACAATTTTAGCTAATACGAAAACAATTATATATTTCCTCCACATCGTTTCCATTCTTGTTGACTCAGCTCGTGGCTAAAACAATTACACACTGGCGTGAGTTCATTTTACTTTGTAAATTGGAATTGCAGAATTGCAGAACAAACATTAATTTACCTTTATCCCACACCCTGCTGTGAGTTTTCCCCACAGCTGTGAATGTCACTGTTTTTCTGAGACTGAACTCCATGTTCAGAGCTTGAAATCAAACAGCACAGGCTTTCAGCTGGGAGGGTCACTGCTGGGTCAGAGAGCAGTGCAGGGTCAGTGCTGGGTCACTCGGCTGTGCAGGGTCACTGCGGGGTCAGACAGTGATGTAGGGTCACTGCGGGGTCACACGGCTGTGCAGGGTCACTGCTGGGTCACACGGCTGTGCAGGGTCAGTGCTGGGTCAGGGAGCGGTGCAGAGTTACTGCTGGGCCACTCAGTTTGCGGTATACATACAGAACAAGCTGCCAGTGGAAGTGGTTGAGCTGTTAACATTAAGAGTTAAAATGTATTTGGATAAATACATGGATAGGAATGGATTAAGAGGATATAGGCCAAGTGCAGTGAGATGCTGTTAGCATGGATGAACATTTGGTCAGCATGGACCAGTTTGGGCCAAAGGGCCAGTCTTTGCGCTGTAGGAATCTATGGCTATGACTCTATTTGTTCATTGGTGTAGGATGTGGGCATCAGTGGCTGGTCAGAATTTATTGTCCATCCCTAGTTGCCCTTGAGAAAATGGTGGTGAGCTGCCTTCTTGAACCACTGCAGACCACCTCCTATGGCCTGACCCAAAATGCCATTAGGGAGGGAATTCCAGGATTTTGACCCAACAACAGTGAAGGAATGGCGATATGGTGAGTCAGAATGGTGAGTGGTTTAGAGTGGAACCTGAAGCTTTTAGAGTTCCCATATATATGATGCCCTTGTCCTTCTAGATGGAACTGGTCGTGGGTTTGGAAGGTTTCTGTCTGAGGATCTTTGGTGAATTTCTGCAGTGCATCTTGTAGATGTTGCACAACTACTGTTGCAGCTACTGAGCATCGGTGGGGGAGGGAGAGGATGCTTGTGGATGCAATGCCAATCCTATGGTCTGAATTGTCCTGGATGGTGTCAAGTTTCTTGACAATTGTTGGGGCACCCATCCAGGCAAGTAGAGAATATTCCATTACACTCCTGATTTGTGTCTTGTAGGTAGTGGACAGGCTTTGGGAAAGTCAGGAGATCAGTTACTCACCATGGCATTCCGAGAATGTTGTGTACTACTGATCCAGATTTCCAGGAATCCCTCTAAGTGAAGGTATTACTGATCATGGAATTGTACTGAATGGGGATGACGAAGCTCAGGCTGGGACCCTCGGATTGCTGTGGCCTCATGTTGCTGGGAGGATGTGTCATTGTCGAATTGGACTGAGTGGGGGTTACTGCTGGAATGATATTTTCTGGCCCAGAGTTCTTGCTTTTCACAGCTCACTGTAAATGCAGTATTGTAGTAAGTGTTCAGCACGAACAGCAGAATACTCATTAATTCAATTGCAAGCTTTACTGGGAATATCTTGCATTGTCCAACTGTATTGTGTGTGTGTCAACATGTTAATTCTATTTTCCATCAAACTCAGGATTGGATAACTTGCATTGAGAGAAGGAATGAATATCTGTTCCTCAATTAGCTGCAACTGTTTACACAGTTGTATTTTAATGGTGCAAAAAAATGTTAATCTCTTAAACAAAAATATTATGAACACATATTGACAATAAGAAGCTCTCGAAAAACTGGAGTCAATGAGATGATGACTCTTTTCTCTCATCCTGAGGACAGGTGAAGATGGTTCTAGCTGTGGGAGGTCAGTCATCTCAGACGTTGTACATCTCTGCAGGAATTCTTCACAGGTGTACCTTGGTCCTAAAATCTGCAGGCGCCACATCAATGCTGGTCCCTCCGTCATTATTTTAAAATTAGTGAGGTTTGCCTGTGAATACACAATGTCCAGCACCATTTACTACTCTTGAGATAACAGAGAGATCTGTGTCCATACAGAGTGCGATAACATCTGGCTTGAACTGATCATTGACAAGCAACATTCATATCCCATGAGCACCAGGAAATGGCCATCTCAAAACCTGAGAATCTCCCATTGACGTTTGATGACATTGCCATCACTGACGGCATTATTATCCACAACCCGAACCAATCATTGACGAGGAAATGACCTGTTCCAGCCGTACAGGTGCTGTGGCCACAGGAGGATGTCAGACACCCTGCTTACTGTGACAATAACCTCCCTGCCTGCCTCTCCAATCCATCCCCACCATCCAGACAGCATCACTCAGAGGTGGGATTGCATTCTCTGTAAGGTACTGGCTGAGTGCAGCTCACATGCAACACTGAGTGCAACATTCCCAAAGCTTCACATTGTCCAGGACAAACAGCAGATTGTCATAATTTCCCCACTGACCATTCAGCATACACTCTCTTCACCAATGACACCACGGCCAGCAATGAACACCACCTACAAGATACAAACCAGGAACAGGGCAGGGCTCTTTTTACCAGCACCTCACACACCCATCACCTCCAGCACCCGGAAGAACAGGGGCCGCAGATGCACAGAGATACCATCACGTGCCTGACAGTTAAAGCTTTCATTCCATGAGTACATTTTAAAGTAATCATCATTTCCACATCTGCAAGGGGAGATCTCTGAATCCAAGGGAACATCCTGTACGGCAGAGAGTGGGACAATGTACAAGGTGAAAGGATGGGTGCTAGGTGCTGAATTCAGAGCATCAGCTATCCCAGTGGATAATCCGTGTCATAGCGAAATTTGTCAAGTCCAATGTGTTTCCCAACTCTTGATGGTCTCAAAGCCAGGAGAAAAAACCCATTGCCTCGGTTGTCTATGCTGAGTCCTGGCCAATGTATTGGTGCTCCCGATTCCAGGTATCTACACTGAGGGAGTTTTGGGATCCCTTAACTTCAAAAGTGGATCCATTTTGTGAATTTCATAGTTGAGACAATGGACTCGGTATGGGGATATTCAAATACCAGGGAGTGGTCTAAAAAGGGAGCATTCTTCAGGAACAGTGTGTTATCTGTGCACAGGGAGCTCCATTTGCTTTTCTTAATTGAAAGGTTATGGGTGTCGCAGGTTAGACCAACACTTACCACCCTTCCCTTATTGCTTAGAATAAACCAGACTATTGTAGTTCTGGAGTCACATGTACACCAAGACTAGGAAAGGATGACAGATTACACTCCCTAAAGTATATTAGTGAGTGAGATGGTTTCTTTTCTAACAAAGTCAACCGTTCATTGTCACCATCAGACAGTATAAGTTTTGATTTAGATTGAATTGAAGTTCCACCATCTGCCATGGTGGACATCGAACATCAGTCTCTGAATTAATAATCTAGTGTTAAGACATTGAGGCCATCATCTCTCCCCATCTTTCACATTGGCCTGAATCCAAAATGATAGGTTTAGATGCCAAGCAATAGTACATTATTTCCGTTCTAAATTGACCCCCTCTAATTCTAAGGCTGCGCTCACGGGTCCTAGTCTCCCCACTTGACAGAAACAAATTCCCAGTTTCAGCCACTTCTAAGCCACGCATTATCTTGTGAGTTTCTATCAGATCTCCCCTCAACCTTCTAAACTCTAATGAATACAATCCCAGGATCCTCAGCTGTTCATCGTACGCTAGGCCTACCATTCCAGGGATCATCCGTGTGAATCTCCGCTGGACACACTCCTTCCTGAAGTGTGGGCCCAAAACTGGACACAGTATTCGAAATGGGGCCTAACCAGAGCTTTCTAACGTCTCCGTAACAGGTACATGCAAGGCAAAAAAATGGTTAAGACTAAAATTGGGCCCTTGAAGATAGAAACAGGGAACATATTGCAGGGAACAAAGAAATGGCTGAAGAATTAAATTGGTACTTCAGATCTCTGTTCACTGGGGAAGACACAAGCCATCTCCCTGAGGTAACAGTGGCTGAAGGACCTGAACTTAAGGGAATTTATATTTGCCAGGATTTGGTGTTGGAGAGACTGTTAGGTCTGAAGGTTGATAAGTCCCCGGGGCCTGATGGTCTGCATCCCAGGGTACTGAAGGAGGTGGTTCGGGAAATCGTGGACGCGTTGGTGATTATTTTCCAGAGTTCGATAGATTTGGGATCAGTTCCTGCGGATTGGAGGGTAGCTAATGTTATACCACTTTTTAAGAAAGGTGGGAGAGAGAAAACAGGAAATTATAGACTAGTTAGTCTGACCTCAGTGGTGGGAAAGATGCTGGAGTCTATTATAAAGGATGAAATTACGACACATCTGGATAGTAGTAACAGGATAGGTCAGTGTCAGCATGGATTTATGAAGGCGAACTCATGCTTGACTAATCTTCTAGAATTCTTTGAGGACATAACTCTGAAGATGAACGAGGGAGATCCAGTAGATGTAGTGTACCTGGACTTGCAGAAAGCTTTTGATAAAGTCCCACATAGGAGGTTAGTGAGCAAAATTAGGGCGCATGGTATTGGGGGCAGAGTACTAACTTGGATTGAAAGTTGGTTGGCTGTTAGGAAACAAAGAGTAGTGATAAACAGCTCTATTTCAAATGGCAGGCAGTGACCAGTGGGGTACCGCGGGGATCAGTACTGAGACCGCAGCTTTTTACAATATATATTAATGATATAGAAGATAGTATTGGCAATAGCATTAGCAAATTTGCTGATGATACTAAACTGGGTAGCAGGGTGAAATGTGATGAGGATGTTAGGAGATTACAGGGTGACCTGGACAAGTTAGGTGAGTGATCAGCTGCATGGCAGATGCAGTTTAATGTGGATAAATGTATGATTATCCACTTTGGTGGCAAGAACAGGAAGGCAGATTACAACCTAAATGGAATCAATTTAGGTAAAGGGGCAGTACAAAGAGATCTGGATGTTCTTGTACACCAGTCAATGAAGGTATGCATGCAGGTACAGCAGGTAGTGAAGAAGGTTAGTTGCATGCTGGCCTTCATAACAAGAGGGATTGAGTAGAGAATCAAAGAGGTGCTTCTGCCGCTCAATAGGGTCCTGGTGAAACCACACCTGAAGAACTGTGTGCAGTTCTAGTCTCCAAATTTTAGGAAAGACATTCTGGCTATTGAGGGCGTGCAGTGTAGGTTCACGAGGTCAATTCCTGGAATGGCGGGATTACCTTACACTGAAAGACTGAAGTGACTGGGCTTGTATACCCTTGAGTTCAGAAGACTGAGAGGGGATCCGATTGAGACAGAAAAGATTATTAAAGAATTGGACACTCTGGCAGCAGGAAACATGTTTCCACTGATGGGTGAGTGCCTAATCAGAGGACACAGCTTAAAAATACGGGGTAGACCATTTAGGACAGAGATGAGGAGAAACTTATTCACCCAGAGAGTGGTGGCTGTGTGGAATGTTCTGCTTCAGAGGGCAGTGGAGGCCCAGTGTCTGGATTCATTTAAGAAAGAGTTTGATAGAGATATCAAGGATAGTGGAATCAAGGGTTATGGAGATAAGGCAGGAACAGGATACTGATTGAGAATGATCAGCCATGATCATATTGAATGGTGGTGCTGGCTCGAAGGGCAGAATGGCCTACTCCTGCACCTATTGTCTATTGTCTATTATCACTGCTTTTATATTCCAACCCACTTGCGATAAATGGCATTACATTTGCTTTCTTAACCATGGACTCAACCAACAAGTCAACCTTACGGAATCCTGGACGAGCACTCCCAGATCCCTTTGTACTTTGGCTTTATGAATTTTCTCGCCGTTTCGAAAATAGCCCATGCCTGTATTCTTTTTTCCAAAGTGCAAGACCTTGTATTTGCTCACGTTGAATTTCATCAGCCATTTTTTGGACCACTCTCAGAAATCGTCTAGATCCTTCTGCAGCCTCCCCACGTCCTCAGAACTACCTGCCTATCCACCTAACTTTGTATCATCGGCAAACTTCGCCAGATTGCCCCCAGTCCCTTCATCCAGATCATTAATATTTAAAGTGAACAGCTGCGGCCCCAACACTGAACTCTATGGGACACCACTTGTCACTAACCGCCATTCCGAAAAATAACCTTTATCCCAACTCTCTGCTTTCTATCACACAGCCAATCCCTAATCCATGCTAGTAACACACCTCAAACACCATGGGCCCTCACCTTACTCAGCAACCTCCTGTGAAACACCTTATCAAAGGCCTTTTGGAAGTCTAGGTAGATAACATCTGCTGGGTGTCCCTGGTCTAACCTACTTGTTAACTCTTCAAAGAATCTTAACAGGTTTCTCAGGCATGACCTCCCCTTACTAAATCCGTGCTGACTTGTTCTAATCTGACCCTGCACTTCCAAGAATTTAGAAATCTCATTCTTAACGATGGATTCTAGAATAATACCTACAACCGAGATTAGGCTAATCGGCCTAAAATTTTCCATCTTTTGTCTTGATTCTTTCTTGAACAAGAAGGTTACAACAGTGATTTTCCAATCATTTGGACTTTCCTTGACTCCAGTGATTTTTGAAAGATCACAACCAATGCCTCTGCTATTTCCTCAGCCACCTCCCTCAGAACTCTCGGATGTAGCCCATCAGAGCCAGGAGATTTATCGATTTTTTGACCTTTTGTTTTTTTTAGCACTTTCTCTTTTGTAATGGCTACCATACTCAACTCTGCCCCCGATTCTCCTTAACTGTTGGGATATTACTCATGTCTGGGTTTGGGTGGGGGCTGTGGTACACAGTGTTCGACAGGTGGTGGGGAGTCCGTGCCAAATGTTGAAGTTCTCCTGATTGCATTGGGTATCCAAGCTGGGACATGATGGTTGGATTCACTGGTGAATATCTTCTTAGTTCAGCTTGCCAGGATGTTCAGAGTGAGGGGATCAATGCTCTATCATTTCTTTGTTCATATTTATGATGCCATCTATTCCTAGACACAGTCGAGTGATCCAGTGCCTTGTACTGTAATTCATATTGTGTGGGTGCATTATGTTAGGAGTAAACTCAACTGCGGAGGCTCCAAAACTGAATTCAGGATTTTTTTGGAATCCATGTCTGGGTTAGGTGTATCCATTCTTTGTTTTACTGATCCTGGGAGAGTTTGTGTGAATGCTGTCATCTAATTTACAACTCCAGCGAGCCTGAGTAATGTATAAAGCAGAATAAATCAACCACTGTCAACCCCCAAAAAATGTTGAATACGTCACTGTGTTTCTGAGACTAACCTGCTATTTGTGTTCATCCCTATGTATTTTCAAAGTGAAAATGATTCAGAATCTTAAACGTTTGTGTAATATGGAACAACAATTATTTTTGTGCTATTCCTGATGAAGAGCTTTTGTCTGAAATGACGATTTTCCTGCTCCTCAGATGCTGCCTGACCTGTTGTGCTTTTCCAGCACCATTCTAATCTAAACTCTGGTTTCCAGCATTTGCAGTCCTCACTTTTGCATAAAATGCTTATAGTCTGGGCTCAGGCACAGATACATTTGATCAGTAACTTCAAGTCTCTTTTTTCCTTTCTCTCTCTCTTGCAGTAAGTCTAATGGTGATTCTAATTTTAGCTCGGGGCAAGTGTGGTTTGTCTAAAAGCACCACTCATTATCTGGTGGCCATGACAACGTCGGATCTGCTATTCATTGCTTTCGAAATCGTACTTGGCTGGTTTTGAACATATTATTATACACGGTGTTTCCTGGACATCACTCCTGTGTGTCATGTTATCCATGTACTGAGCTGCTGGGCCATTGATTGTTCTGTCTGGTTCACCATTACTTTCTCTTTTGATCGATTTGTCACCGTTTGTTTTCATCAGATGAAAACTAAGTATTGGACAGAGAATACTTCAATTAGGGGTCTAGCAACAATCTGTATTTTCTTTTCATTTAAAAATATTCCAAAGTATTTTCGATTTGAACCTGGAATGATGATCAAACACATTCCATGGTTCTGTCCTACCAGGTCCAGTTACCATACTGACCGCCGGTGGGCAAGTTTTCAATACTTTGAGCGATTTTTAACACCAATGCTCCCATTCACTTTTATTCTCTTTCTTAACGTTCTGACTGTCAGACACATCTCTGAGGCCATTACAGTGCGTAAGGGACTCAGGGGTCAGAGAAAAACAGAGAATGACCCAGAGATAGAGAGCAGAAGGAAATCTGTGATCTTACTCTTTTCCGTATCTGCAAGTTTCATCCTTCTCTGGTTGCTGTATATATTATATTTCTTTCGTGTTGCTCATTCCTTGGATTCCACTGGTTTTGATATCTTTGTACAAGCCTCATGTATGCTGCGAAACCTGAGCTGCTGCAACAATGCACTTGTTTATGTGGTGACACAGAACAGTTTCAGAGACCAGATAAACCATGCCCTGAAATATCCAATGATAAAAATAATCAAATTGATAAATAAATCCAAGTAACAGAGAGCAAACATTAAAGGCAGCAGATAACGGAATGAGGGGTCCAGGTGAGGAATGGACTGACAAGAGAAGGAGGAGCAGCAACACGGTAACACTCCTTTCCTAACGGGCAAGGAATAGTTCCATCTGAGGAGCAAAACCAAAGAGACTGGAGGAGCAAAACAGTGGGAGGTGTTGTCAGCAATCAGCAACCGTTAGTAGAAAGCTGGATAACAAAAGTCTAACTGAAACAGGAATCAGACATGCACAGAATAACATCATCCCCAGCAACCAGTTGTCAGTGAGTGACTCAGAGACAAGGTCAATGACCTGGAGGCAAGTCTCATCGGTCACTGCAGGCCGGAGTGGGAACAGCAATGGCAGGCTCCTGTCCTCACGGAATTCACTCATCCACTCATCTGGATACAACTAAATAAAAAAGGGAATGTTCCTATTCCGCAGAGTAATATACTGTCAATAATCCCTGTCTTTTGATTACAGATGTATTTTCAGCAATGATCTCCTTTCTCTGGTTCCATTCCCTTCCCCCCCCGCCTGATGCTGATATCACTCCCTCTCTTTATTTGGTTCTTTCCACCAATCAGCTGCTGTGTTGGTGGGGAATCCAGGGCCCAGTCAGAGGTCTCAGTGACAGACCGGATCCGACACTGGGGAATGGGGTTGGATGTGGCAGATGAGCCGACCCCCCCCCCCCCCCTCAGCGCTGCCATGAGAAGGTTTTGTGGCTCTCACTGACTCCATCGAGCTCAGTGGGAACTGACTCTGGGTGAACTCTGTTTGCTTGGGCCTTCATAATGGAGCCTGGGATCAATTGAAAGATCGATGGACCATCAGCAAGGATTTTGTTCCCATCTGTAAAACGGCTCCTAAAACCCAACCTTGTGTCAGCTCCTGACTGGCCGGTCTGATCAAGGTCCTGTTTAACACTGAGGTAAACCTCCCTCACTGTTCACTACCCCACCACCACATTTGGAGCCATCTGCCACCTTACTAACCATTGGAGACAAGCAGGAGGCTGGAAGAACACAGCAAGCATCAGGAGGTGGAGAGGTCAATCCTTCGGGAGTGGGGATAAGGGGAGCTGCTGATAAAGGGGTGGGGGTGTGGGGAGGGGGTGGGGTGCTGAGGTGAACACAGATAGAGGGTACGGCCTGATTAGTCAATGGGAGGAATGAATCCAATTGGTGGCAGGGAGGAGTGTAAGGGAGGGGGAGGGGTGGGAAGGGAGTTGGTAGATGGGGAGGGAGCTTATGTGAAATTGGAGAACTCAATGTTGAGTCCTCCGGGATGTAGGCAGCCCAGGTGGAAGATAAGGTGTTGTTCCTCCAATCTGCAATCTGATTCACTGTGGCAAGGCCTCACTGGACCTTGTATTGGTTAATGGGCCTGGCCAGCTGACTGACCTTTCACTGGGACAGCATCTTAGAAACAGTGATCACAACTCCTTCAGTTTTAAGATTGCTATGAATAAGGATAAGTCAGGACTCTGTGGGAAGGTACTGAATCGGGGAGGGTAAATTAAGACAGTATTACTCAGGAGCTGGGGAGTGTTAATTGGGAAGGGCTGTTATTGAACAAGTCCACATTTCCCATGTGGGAGTTGTTTAAAGACCTGCTGATCAGACTTCAGAATGGGCATACTCCAGTACGGAGGAAGGACAGGGATGTCAAGGGACTGTTATACCAGCTCCAGTTATTCTGAAGACCATCCGTGGGAAAGGTTTGAATCGTCCGAAACATTTTAACACCATTTTTATCATTCACTTTTGTTCTGTTTCTCAATATTCTGACAGTGAGGCAAATCTATGAGGCCGTAAGGTGTGTAATAGACTGAGGGGTCAGAGATAAATAGAGAATGGACAGAATTCTATGATCTTACTCTTTGTCATATCTGCCAGATTCATATTTCTCTACAATGAGACTGATCCAATCCACACTGACAAACGGTGTGTCCTCTGCTGTCAGTGAACCATCCCCAATTCTAACGGATACAGACTCTCTTCATGGGCACTGAGTCCATCCTGACCAGGGGAAGGACAACTCTAAATACGAGTCCGACTGTACCCACCTTCCCATCATTTCCATCAATCCCATGCATGGGGGATTTGATCAAGAACACAACAAACAACAGCCCTATCCCCAACTGAAGCAGACTCAGTTTCTCAGATCAGTAGAATAGCTCAGTGTCAAGCTCGGACAGTGGAGATCTCTCTGCTGGGTAGAGCACTGGCGCCTCATCTCAGCCTCTCTCTCTGTCTCTGAGTCTGTCTGTGTCTGTCCCTCTTGTGTTTAAAGTGATACAATGCCTCCCTCTGCTGGCATTGCCGCGTCACTGCACAAGCAGCAGATTTCTTTTTCTCTGGGATAATTTGTTCCTGTCCCTGTTCATTCCATTATCTCTAAACTTCAGTCCCTGGTCCCTGTCCAAATCAATCCAAACAATAACAAAAAGAAATAGAGATGGATAAGAGTTTGAATTGTCTTATCTTTCTAAGCCTGTATAATATATTCAGGGAGAACCCCCAGGATTTGATGGGGACAGATGCAGAGTGCCAAGCTGCTATAGTTCAGTATCAGATGGTCAGCTGTCCTCTCACTGGCCTGAGCTCTGTTCCATGTTCCTTCTTACCTGCCTATACTCCCCTATTCATTTGTATCACCCTGCTGATGTTCCATTGGAAATACACTGTGTTCAGTATTCTAACAGATTTAAACTGATTTCGGTCAAACTCAAGCTCAGCAACCTTGCTACCTTCACTCATTCATTTTAGTTTCATTGATTGTGTAAAATTCTTGTGTCCATTTGGATTGTAGCGGGGTGCTGTGCCTGCTCTGGGTGTGAAACTGCAGCTTTGTGTCTGTGTGTATTCCAAGGCTGGGTCCAGAGGGGGTGGGGGAAGGACAGGGACAGACCTGGGCTAAACCATTGAGCTGCTGCTTTCTCACACACCCCCCTCTAATCCCCCAGATGGTTGTTGGTGTGTCCCATACTTGGGGGAGGTGTGTTCCAGGTGGAGGGGGCTGGGAACTGACTGGATGAACTAGGGTTTGAGTGATAGATCCTGAGGGTATTTAAACCTGGCTCAGTCAGCCATTGTCCTAAGTATGTAAGTAAGCTCACTGAGCTGGAAGCCATGTTTTCAGATGTTTTGTCACTATACTGGGTAACATCATCAGTGACAGTCCCCAGTGAAGTGCTGGTGGTATGTCCCCGCTCTCTATTTATTGGTCTTGGTTTCTTACGGCAGGTGATGTCATTGCCGGTTCTTTTTATCAAGCGAAGGTAGATAGGATTTAAATCGATGTTTTTATTGATGGAATTCTGGTTAGAATGCCATGCTTCTAAGAAACGAGCAGCTATAAATAGAGAGGCGGGACATCCCACCAGTGCTTCATCGGAGACTGAGACTGTGGGTGTATCTCTCCCCCTCTCTCTGTAAGACTGTGGGTGTGTCTCTCCCTCTCTCTCTGTGAGACTGTGGGGGTGTCTCTCTCCCTCTCTGTCTTAGACTGTGGGTGTCTCTCTTCCTCTCTGTCTGAGACTGTGGGTGTCTCTCTTCCTCTCTGTCTGAGACTGTGGGTGTGTCTCTCCCTCTCTCTCTGAGAATGTGTGGGTGTATCTCTTCCTCTCTCTCTGAGACTGTGGGTGTGTCTCTCTCTCCCACTCTGTCTGAGACTGTGGGTGTGTCTCTCCCTCTCTCTATGTGAGACTGTGGGTGTGTCTCTCTCCCTCTCTGTCTTAGACTGTGGGTGTCTCTCTTCCTCTCTCTCTGAGACTGTGGGTGTCTCTCTTCCTCTCTCTCTGAGACTGTGGGTGTGTCTGTTCCTCTCTCTCTGAGACTGTGGGTGTGTCTCTCTCTCCCACTCTGTCTGAGACTGTGGGTGTATCTCTCCCTCTCTCTCTCTGAGACTGTGGGTGTGTCTCTCTCCCTCTCTGTCTGAGACTGTGGGTGTGTCTCTCCCCCTCTCTCTGAGACTGTGGGTGTATCTCTCCCTCTCTCTCTGAGACTGTGGGTGTGTCTCTCTCTCCCTCTCTCTGTCTCTGTGTGTATGTCTCCCTCTATCTCTTTACCTACCCCCAGACAGTTGCCCTCCCCCTAACTTTGCCCTTCCCCCTTTTGTCTCTTTCCCCATTGCCCTCTGTCATTGGTCCCCGAATCTCTCCCTCCACTACCCCCACATACATAAAATCCCTGCTGTGTCCTATATACCCCCCTCGCTGACTGTCCTCACCTAACAGGCTGGGGGAAAATGAGTCTGTGTGGGTTGACTGGTGTGCAATTGCGCCCCTCTGTGCACAGTAAGATCCCAGAATTCCTGATATCTCACTGCCCAGGAGGAGGATATTCAGCCCATCGTGTCTATCCCTCCTTCCATTAACTGCCCTGTGGCCTGCACCTGAATGGCCCCCTTGTTGATTCTCCCTTCTGGCAGAGACCACTCATCCCTGATAGCCCATCATGCCCCAGACAGTGAGCGTGATTGACCACGGATGGGCACAGCATGATCCCACTCTCCAGCTGTTCCCTGTCACACACTCCCACCCACCAATCTCACTGAGAAAGGGGCTTTGCCTGACACCCCCTGCTCCCCAGTTTGCCCCAAGTATTCCCCTAATTATTTGCCGACCCCACACTTTGTCCCCACCCCAGGATGTTGTGCCTGCCCCCAATTTGTCAGACCCCCCCGTCACCCACTATGCCCAGCCCCAGTCTAATTGCCCCCTCTCGGTATAGCTTTGTTCCCCTCTACAAACTGCCCACTCAAAGACTTCCCCCCACCCAACAAATGTGCACCTCCTCCAGATTTTACATTCCTGTAGTTCCTGCCCCCTGTCTATTCCCCCTCCCCCAATATTGCTCATATATTTTGCCTCCCTCTCCCCCGAATAATGCTCCTACCGGTCTCACACACCCCTCCCCCTCCTCGTCCCCCTGTGCAGCATTACTCAAACTGGCCCTCCCCCATCGTTCCTTCATGAACACCCCCCTCCCCCAGCCACCTATGTATGGTGGGTGGTGGTGGGGGGGGGAACACAGTGAGCACGTGCAGACACTCACTGACCTGTGGAGGGACTGCCTCACTGCACAGCAAGATCCCAGGCCTCCTCTCCACCCCCACCCCTGAGACAGAGACTTTATGTAAACCCCCTCAATCATTGTCACTGACCCCTCCAGAATATTGTGCCCTTTCTCCTCCCCTCAGTTATGTTCCTGCCCACAATCCCCCCTCCGCCCTTCCCAATGTTCAGTCTCTTCCCCAACACCTCCCTGGGATCTCTAGCCCATTCCGCCCTCACCAAAATATTGGGCCCTTCCCCAATTTTCTGTTCCCACTACAATTACTGCCCCATTTCCCTGTAACACCCCGACCCCGGCTAATTTGTGACCCCACCCACAATTTTCCACTCCCCTGGAATTTTCTAGCCCCACCCACTTTCCCCTCCTTCCCCAATCAAATTGCCCCCTCCCTCTGTGCACCTTCATTTACCCCCCCACACCAAACTTCCCCCTCTATCCATACTTCCCCCATCTCTGTATAAAAGCCTCCGCTGTGTCTCCATTGTGTACAATTCCCCCACCCTCCCTCACCACCCCCACCTCTCACTGTGTCCCCGGCCCTGGACTGGAGGGGGTGGGGGGCACAGGGTGTGTGTGCAGAGACTGACCGGCCATTCGACTGCATGTGTCTTCATGCACAGCAAGATCCTAGACCCCAGGCTTCCCCCTCCGTCACTGAGAAAGGGGCTTTATCTCCCCCCACCCACATCCACAGTTTGGACAACAACAGGAGATCCAGGGAACAGCAAGATCCCACTGTGTTAATGACATGTGCAGTACCACATGGTAGTGAGTCCAAATCTCCCTCAGGGACAGGAGGACAGGGAGGGAGGGGTGGTGGCATAGAGACAGGTAGAGAGAGAGAGAGACAGAGATACCGAGGTGGGAGAGAACACAAACAAGATTAGGGACAGAGAAACGGGGACAGGCACAGAGAGAGAGAAAATCCCAGGTTTGGTGGTGTGAGGGAGGGAGACAGGGAGATGGAAGTTGATTAAATCAGAGCCAAGATCTTTTGAATAATAAAACAAGAAAAACAAACAAAATCCCATCACTGAGTGACTTCCCAAAGCTCCCCATTTTATCAGCACTTCCCTCTGGTTTTAAACCCAGAGAATGGGAACAGATTTCACTGGGACCCAGGGGGTAAATGCTTTCTGACTGACCCCCCCCCCCCCATCCCACCCCCAAGGGTTTTCATTCTGAGACTCGATGCAGTGACTCGATGGAAGGGAGTCAGTCTCAGAGCCTGGATCTTGTCCCTCCCTCCGTGTTTAACCTGCCCCCTCCAGCTGCTTCTCTCCCTCTCTCCCTCCTTCCCTCACACTCTCTCTCTTTCTCCTTCACTCCTTCCATCTGTCTCCCTCTCTCATTCTCTCTCTTCTCCCCCACCTCTCTCTCCCTGTCCCTATCCCCCTCTCCATCTCTGCTTAGCTTCCTCCTGTTCTCGAGAATGGATTGGTCTCTCTCTCTCTCCATTTCCCCTACGTTCTGATTGAAAGCCCTCCCCTCCCTCCCATTTAAAGTGTGTTTCCATCTCCCCGCCCTGTCCTGTAGACATTAGCCCTGTCACTATCACATTGTGGAGGGAGAGTGAGGAGAGATGGGGGGGTTGTCTGGGCTGGGGAAAGGAGGTATGATACATCCCACCCACTATCAGGCCATCAGCAAAAGGAGCCCGGGCCCTGTAGACAGGCCCCTGTGATGTGTAAGGGGCAACCCACAGGCTGAGGGGTGCACAGCAAGATCCCACAGGCAGCCGGGTGTGGCATACCTGGGGTATTTTCTCTTCTTTAACCCCTGCGAGAACAACTCCCATGTCCCCAGCAAACAAGCCCTCCACAGGCATAATGCTCCCCGCTGTAATTTTCGCACAGCAGGATCCCAATAATGCTCGCACTTTCCAAATTCAGTTTCTGATTGTGGTTCTCTCTATCTGTCTCTCCCTGCCTGGAATCCCACATCCTGTCCTCCACACCCCTCCCAATTAAAATGACGACAAGTCATAGAGTGGGCCATTGATGCACAGTGCAATCCCACAGGGTAGTCCTCTTCGTGCTCCACAATGTGCTCAAGTCCCACTTTACATCCAACAGGAGACTGTGGATTTCTTTGGGAATCTTGTTTAAACAATCACCTCCTCCATCACAGGATTTAATTTTTGGATGGCACCTTCTAGAAGGAAGTGATTGGAGCTGGGCGGTGATGGGAAAATTGGAGAGTCCCGTTCTTTCCCCCTCCCCAGATCCTGTCTCCCTTTCCCAGCCCAGCTACAAATACACATCTTATCCCTCTATCACTCCCTCCTTCCCACACACTCTCTCTCTGTCTGCATCTTGTGTTTTTTTTAACACTTTGTTTCAAAAACAATCACCATGTGCTGCAAAATATTTCCTTCTCCCCCAATTCAAATAACCTCGAGTCACATTGTTGTGTGTGGGACGGTTTTATTTATTTCAAAAATCAATTAAAGAAAGACAGAGAGAGAGAGTCCCTCCCAGATACTTAGGGAATTGGCCAACCTGTGTCTTATCTGTGTGATTATCACATTTGGTGACACTTGTTGCAATGCAGACCACTCTGCAGGTAGTTTGAGACACAGCAAGATCCCACAATTAGTATTACTCTGATATTAGAACAAGTCTTTAGATAGAGTTTCTCATTTAAGATTTCAATTCCCTCCTTGGGGAGTCCTGTCTGTCAGACTCTCACTGGGGATTGATGTGTTTGTATCAAATCCCAGGCCCTGGTTACTTTAGCCCCAGGCTTCAAATTTGTTTTAAAAATGACAGGGCCATAATCCGACAGGGCCAGTTAACCAGAGGCCCCTCAAACCCAGGGTCCCCCAGAGGAGATTAAACCTTGGAGTAAATAAACACACAACTCACGTGGGCCCCAACTGGGTGCAGCCTGTCGACCAGGCCTCAAATGCGTGTACTCTGTGGAGAAAGCTGTTGTTCAAAGGTCTCCTGATCCTAAAGTTTCTCTCTTTGAATCTTCAAGTGGCCAACAAGATTCCATGGGAGGAAAGAAACAACATTAGTTGAAAGGCAAAGGAGGAAAATTATTACACAGAGATAGCACAGCAAGATCCCAGGTTTCCCCCTCTCTGTGACACAGACAATTGCCCAGCGACATCCAAACACAAACATATCGGGTGATGAGCTGAGTTTTCATTCCAAAGCTTTGGAGAAACTTTGAGATACCAGGTTACCTGATTAAAACACTCACTGCTTGCAATGACGGCATTGGGGCAGCTGGTGCACAGCAAGATCCCACATGCAACAATGCAGCAGCAGCAGCTAATTACTCTGACCATTTCCCCCCTCTGTGATGCTGCTTCAGTTTAATTATTTCCTGTCACCCCAGAATCAAACATTACAGCGACCTCACAATCTCAAAATGCCTCTCCCTCTCTCTCCCCTTCTGTTTCCCCAGCTCTCTCAATTTTTCAAATCTTTTTCTCACTGTCTTTCTCTCACTGTCGTATTTTCTCATCCGACCCTCTCTGTAACCAATATTACTTTGACATTATGACATGTCTTTAGAGAGAGTCACATCATTTGGGTTTTAATTGCCCTTCAGGGAGTCCTGCCTCTCAGATCCTGGGGATTGTCAGACTTTTACCCCAGGCTTCAAACCGGTTTTAAAAATGATAGGGCCGCAATCTGACAGGAGCCAGTTAACCAGAGGCCCCTAAAACCCAGTTTCCCCCCCAGAGGAGATAACACCTCAGGGTAAATGAACACACAATTCATGTCAGCTTCCACGGGATGCAGCCTGTCGACTAGGCCTCAGGACTGTGTCCCCCTCTGAAGGTTGTTCTTTCCTGGTCTCGAACATTTTGGATCTTCGCATGTCAGCTTTCCAAACAAACGTTCTTCAGGATAAAAGAGGGAAAAGATTACTTGAAAGGGAGAGCGAGAGCATTTTGAAGGCACGTTACACAGCAAGATCCCAGGTTTAAAAGCACCTCCGCCCATCCCCGATGTATTCATGTATCTAACACAGTCAGCAGTTAGGATGGAACATGGTGTGGGAGCAGATCTTCCCAGGGATTGGAGTAGGATAGTGAGGGAAAGGCATCAGATTCTTACACTCTGCAGTGACCTGGGATCAATTGCCATTTACTGAAAACAGAACCCAACGTGTATGTGCCTGCAGCTCCCTCCAGTCTGAAAGTCTCATTAACCTCTATCCTGTCTTCTGTCTCTGAGCCAATGGTGTATTCGTTCTCAGGATAGGGACAACATGGGGCTAGATACAGAGTAAATCTCCCTCCATACTGTCTGCATCGAATACTCCCAGCACATGTGCAGCATGGGGTCAGATACAGAGTATAGATCCCTCTGTACTGTTCCTATCAAACACACACAGGATAGGGACAGCACGGGGTGAGGTACAAAGTTAGGCAGCATTGTAGACAGTGCAGATGGTACCTTAATATTACAGAGGGATATTGAGAGACTGGGTGAATGGGCAAAGCTGTGTTAGATGGAGTTCAGTGTCAGCAAGTGTGTGGGTATCAGGTTGGAGTACAGAGAGGGAGCACAAAGGAGGTTTACAAGAATGATCCTGGAGCTCAGGGCTGACATTCTGAGGGGACACTCGATAAAATGAGGCGGTTTTCCTCCAGAATTGAGAAAGTTAAGGGGTGATCTGATCAAAGCCTTCAAGGTATAAACAGAATGAGACAGGATCGATCAAGATCAACGATTCCCACTGGTTGGAGATTCTAGAACGAGAGGGAGCAGAGTCTGAGAATGAGAGCCCAGAATGTTCAGGAGAGATGGTAGGAAGCACTTTGACACCCACAGGGTGGGAGAGGTTTGGGACTCTGTTCCACAAACAGCAGTGGATGCTGGATCCATCGTTCAGGTTAAATCAGAGAGAGATACATTTTTGTTCAGTGAAGATATTGAGGGATATGGGCCAAAGGAAGGAATGTGGAGTTAGGCCACAGATCAGCCATGACCCCATTGAATGATGGAACAGGCTCGAGGGGCTGAATGGCCTCCTCCTGTTGCTATGTTACAAATAAAGACCACCTGACACTGTCACAATCAAACACTCTCAAGGCAGGGATATGAAAGGTAAATAGTAAAGCTTCCTCTACATTGTCCCGGTCAACCACTCCCACGACAAGTACAGGTTGGGGTTAGATAAACAGTAAAGCTGCCTTTACTGCATCCCCATCAACCCCTCCCAGGGCAGGGTCAGCACAGAGTTAGATACAGAGTTACGCCCTCCCAGGATTGCTTAATGGAGCTTTAATATTTGAAAATACTCATGTTATTCTGTCATTCCTTATCCCTCAGTAAGTGTGTGTGTGCATGTGCGTGCGTGTGTGTGCGCGTGCATATGTGAGAGAGTGAGAGAGAGACAGAGACAGAGACCAGGCCCCTGCATTACTGGGTCAGGTACTCCTGTACACCAGTACTTAAGAATCATAGAATCTCGGAAACAGACCCTTCAGTCCAACTCATCCACGCCGACCAGATATCCCAACCCAATCTCGTCCCACCTGCTAGCACCCAGTCCATATCCCTCCAAGCCTTTCCTATTCATTTACACATCCAGATGCCTTTTGAATGTTGTAATTGTACCAATCTCCACCACTTCCTCTGGCAGCTCATTCCATTTAAGTACCACCGTCTGTGTGAAAAGGTTGCCCGTTTGGTCTCTTTTATAATCTTTCCCCTCTCACCCTAAACCTGTGCACTCTAGTTCTGAACACCCCCACCCCAGGGAAAAGACCTTGAATATTTACCCTACCCATGCTGCTTATGATTTTATAAACCTCTATAAAGTCACCACCTCAACCTTCGACGCTCCAGGGCAAACAGCCCCAGCCTATTCAACCTCTCCCTATAGCTCAAATCCTCCAACCCTGGCAACTTCCTCATAAATCTTTTCTGAACCCTTTCAAGTTTCACAACATGTTTCTGAGACCAGAATTGCATGCAATATTCCAACAGTGGCCTGACCAATGTCCTGTAAAGCTGCAACATGACCTCCCAACTCCAGTACTCAATTTCTGACCAATAAAGGAAAGCATACCAACCACCTTCTTCACTATCCTATCTACGTGCGACTCTACTTTCAAAGAGCTGTGAACCTGCACTCCAAGGTCTCGTTGATCAGCAACACTCCCTAGGATCTTACCATTAAGTGTATAAGTCCTACTAAGATTTGCTTTCCCAAAACACAGCACCTCACATTCATCTCAATTAAACTCCATCTGCCATGTTCGACCCATTAGCCCATCTGACCCTATTGTAATCTAAGGTAACCTTCTTCACTGCCCAGTACACCTCTAATTTTGGTGTCATCTGCAAAATTACTAACTATACCTCTTATGCTTATGATGAAAAGTAGTGGAATCAACACACATCCTTGTGGCACTCCACTGGTCACAGGCCTCCAGTCTGAAAACCAACCCTCCACCTCCACCCTCTGTCTTCTACCTTTGAGCCAGTTCTATATCCCATGGCTAGTTCTCCCTGTATACCATGAGATTGCTAACCAGTCTCCCATGGGGTACCTTGTCGAACACCTTACTGAAGTCGATATAGATCACATCTACCACTCTACCCTCATCCATCCTTTTTGTAACTCCTTCAAAAAAACTCAATCAAGTTGTGAGACATGATTTCCTACACACAAAGCCATGCTGACTATCTCTAATCAGTCCTTGCCTTTTGGAATACATGTACATCCTGTTCCACACAAAGGCCGCCTTGCTGATTTTTGAGGGGCCCTATTCTGTCCAAAGTTACCATTTTGTCCTTAATGTATTTGTAAAAACCCTTTGAATTCTCCTTCACCCTATTTGCCAAAGCTATTTCATGTCCCCTTTTTGTCCTCTGATTTCCCTCTTGTCTATGCTCATACAGACTTTGAAACCATCTAAGGATTGACTCAGTCTCTCCTGTCTATACCTGACCTGTGCTTCCTTCTTTGTCTAAACCAAAACCTCAAATTCTCTCATCACCCAGTATTCCCTACACCTACCAGCCTTTCCTTTCACCCTTACAACCAGTCTGTGGACTTTCGTAGTCTCATTTTTGAAGGCTTCCAACTTTCCAGTCGCCCCTTTACCTGTGAACATTTGCCCCCAATCAACTTTTGAAAGAGCCTGCCAACACTCACACCAACACACACACACACACAACCCCAATCAGCATTTGAAAGTTCTTGCCTATACCGTCAAAATTAGCCTTCCTCCAATTTAGAAATTCAACTTTTCGATCTGGTTTATCCTTTTCCATCACTATTTTAAAACTTCTGGGTCGCTAGTCCCAAACTGCTCCCCCACTGACACCTCAGTCATCGCCCTGCTCTATTTTGCAGTAGTAGGTCATGTTTTGCACCTTCTCTCGTACATACATCCACAGACTGAATCAGAAAATGTTCTTGTGCACAAATAACAAATTCCTCTCCATCTGAACCCTTCAGACTTTGGCTGTCCCAGTCCCAGTTAGGAATGTTAAAATCCCCTACCATAACCACACTATTATTCTTACAGATAGCTGAAATCTCCTTACAAACTTATTTCTTAATGTCCTGCTGACTATTAGGGGGTCTATAATACAATCCCAATAAAGTGGTCTTCCCTTTCTTATTTCTTAATTCCACCCAAGTAACCTCCCTGGATATATTTCCAGGAATATCCTCCCGAAGTACAGCTGTTACACCATCCTTTATCAAAAACATCACTCCTACGCCTCTCTTGCCTCCTTTTCTATCCTTTCTGTACCATTTGTATCCTGGAACATTAAGTTGCCAGTCCTGTCCATCCCTGAGCCATGTTTCTGGTTCAATACTGAGGTATTCTCACTGGCACTCTCAGTGTGCTCCACTATTAGTACTGGCCCACCGTCAATTCTGATCCCAATGCAATGAGGCACAATCTCAGTATTGATCCTCTGACAAAAAAGGCACTGACTCAGAATTGACCCTCTGCAAAGAAAACACTCCCTCAGGACTGATTTTGTGATAGATCTCCAATATCTCAGTACTGACCCACTAATCATGCGACACACCCTCAATTTAGACCCTGCATTATGAGCCACTGCCACAGGATTGATGCAATGTAGCGCTAAATGGGAGAATCGGTGCAGGGCAGCACTAATTAGGAGAATCGGTGCAGGGCAGCATTGAATGGGAGTATCAGTGTACGGTAGCACTAAATGGGTGAATCGGTGCAGGGCAGCATAAAGTGGGAGAATTCGTGCAGTGCAGCAATAAAGTAATTTAGAGTCTTGATGCAGGGCATGCCATAATTAGAGAATACTTTTAGTGGAAACTGACATGGGAGATTTGTTGCAGGGAAACACTAAATGGAAGAAGTGCTGCACAGTGGGACTAAATGAGAGAATTGGGGCCTGGCACAAGTAAATGGGTGAATTAGAGTAGGGCACCTCTAAATGATAGAGTTGGGCTGGGCATCAGTAAATGAAAGAATGAGTATTGGGGTATGAGTAAATGGGAGAACTGGTGGGGCATCAGCAAATGGATTTGGTACACAGTGCCATTACATTAGAAAATTAGTGGGAGTGCCAATAAATTAGAGAATTGGAGCAGAGCTAGTCTAAGTGGGAGAATAGGGATAGGGAATCAATAAAAACGAGTTTCAGTTCAGCGCACCACAAAATGAACAAATGTGAGTAGGGAACCAATCCGCGTAAGAAGTATATCAGAGAACAGTTACATGGGCATCAATAATTGGAGACTTGTTTGAGAGACTGTATATGTGACAGATAAATTGAGAGAGTGTGAGTGAGGGAGTGTGTGAGCGTGCATGAGTGAGAGTGTGCATGTGTGAGTGAGAGAGAGTGTGCACATGCAGGACTTACACAGTTAATGGTAGTGCCCTGGGGAGTGTTGTTGAACAGAGAGACCAAGGGGGGACAGGTACATAGTTCCTTGAAAGTGGTGGTCACAGGTAGGCAGGGTCACAGGGTGGTGAAGGAGGCAGTTGGTAGGCTTGCCTTTATCGGGCAGAACACTGAGCTCAGGAGTTGGGACGTCATGTTACAGCTGTACAAGACATTGGTGAGGCCACATTTGGAGGACTGCATACCATCATGTTCACCCTCGTGTAGGAAAGATGTTATTAAACTGCAAAGGGTCGGCGGAATAGAGGCAGAGAGGCATGGTGTTCTAATTGAGGAGAAAATTCAGAAATCTGAAGTGCAGAGAGACTTGGGAGTACTCGTCCAGGATTCTCTCAGGTAAACCTGCAGGTTGAGTCAGTAGTTAGGAAGGCAAATGCAATGATGGCATTTATTTTGAGAGCACTTGATTATAAAAGCAGGGATGTATTTCTGAGGCTCTATAAAGCTCGGGTCAGACCACATTTGGAGAATTGTACACAGTTTTGGGCCCCATATCTCAGGAATGATGTACTGACCCTGGAACGTGTTCAGAGGAGGTTCACCAGAACGGTCCCACCGATGAAAAGCTTAACACATGAGGAATGTGTGAGGACTCTGGGTCTATACTCAATGGAGTTCAGAAGGATGAGGGGGTGGGGGGATCTAATAGAAACTTCCAGAATACTGAATGGCCTGGACAGAGCGGATGTTGGGAAGATGTTTCCATTTGGTCGGAGAGACCTGGACCCAATGGCACAGCCTTAGAGTAAAGGGAAGAGCTCTTCGAACAGAGATAAGGAGAAACTTGTTGATCCAGAGAGTGGGGAATCTGTGGAATTCATTCCCACTGAAGGTTGGGGAGACCCAGCTCACTGAGCATATTGAAGACTGAGAATGATAGGTTCTGCAATGTAAAGGGGGGGGGGGGGGGGGATCAAGGTTTACCAGGAGAATGGAGTGGAGAACCTTATCTGCTGTGATTGAATGAGGAAGCAGACTCGATGGGCTGAACGGCCTCATTCCTGGCTCCGATGTCCTTGTGCTCTTTTCTCTTTAAATCCAGATTCACCTGCAGGCACCGCACCCGAGCTGGGACCTCACCTGCCTATTGGTCGCAACCACGAGATGGACAGGCGCTGTGACCAATGGGAGCTGGAGGGAGAGCTAAGACCCGCCCTGAGGAAGCACACGGGGTCTCGACCCGCGGGCGTTTAACTGACAGTGCGCGGGCCCGCGTGGGGGCGGGGCCTGGCTCTGCGCACGCGCATCGTTTAACCCGGAAGTGGCAGAATATGAGCGGGATTGATGACTGGATGGGAAGCTCAACAAATTGGCTGGGATTCAGCAAGGAATCATCCTCCCTCCCGTCTTTAATATCTCTATCTCATGTTTTTTTTTCATTTCTTAGCGAGCATCAGAATCAGAAAAAACCTACTTCCTCCCCCTCTCCTTGTCCCCCCTCTCTCTCTCCTTGCACCCCCTCTCTCTCCTTGTCCCCCCTCCCCCTCTCCTTGCCCCCCCCTCTCCTTGTCCCCCCTCTCTCTCTCCTGGTGCCCCCTCTCTCTCTCCTTGGCCCCCCCCTCTCTCTCTCCTTTCCCCCCCTCCCTCTCTCCTTTGCCCCTCTCTCCTTGCCCCCCTCCCTCTCTCCTTGCCCCTCTCTTCCCTCTCCTCGTTCCCCCTCCTCACCCCCCACGTGTCTCCACTGTGTGCAATTCCCCACCCTCCCTCACCACCGCCAGCCCTCGCTGTGTCACAGGCCCTGAGCTGGAGGGGGTGGGGGCACGGGGATTATACTGACCGGCCATTCAACTGTGTGTGTCTTCATGCACAGCAAGATCCCAGTCCCCAGGCTTCCCGTGGCCCCACCCTACCCCTGACTGAGAAAGGGGCTCTACTTCCCAACCCCACCCCACAGTTTGTACAACAGGTATCCCCGGGAACAGTAAGATCCCACTGTGTTCATGACCACATGGCAGGGAGTACAAATCACCCTCTGGGACAGGAAGATAGGGAGGGAGTGGGGAATGGGGGAGAGAGAGGGGAACAGGTTGTGGGGGTGGGGGGATGGTGGTAAGAAGAAAACTCAGTGAGACAAAGTGAATGAAAGACAGAAAGCAGAATAAACAAATACCTAGTGGGGGGAGGGGGAAGGAGAGAGAGAGAGTGAAAAGGACAGACGGAGGGAGAGAGAAAAAGCCCAGGGAGGGACGGGGGGGAGAGGGGGGGAAGAGAGAGACTGACATAGAGTGATCCCAAAGAGAGACAGATGGCCAGAGGACGAGGGAGTGAGGGAGGGAGAGCATGATGGTGTAAGGCAGATTAGAAAGAGCCTCAGCCAGGAACAGCAAGATCCCACGGGGCTTCGAGAGAAAGGTGTAGAGAGAGGGGAGCAGGGAAGCTGGAGATTGGGAAAGACTGAACGATTAAACAATTCCAGGAAAGAGTTGAGGAGGCAGAGAGTTGTAGGAAGGGAATCTCCAGGGGAACAGGAATAGGATGGAGATGGGAAGGATGGGGAGAGATGGGGATTGAAGGAAAGATGTGGCAAAGAGAGAGAGGGAACAGGGAAATGAAGATGGGAGCTGCAGTGAGAGACGGAGGCAGTGACATTTGTGGGGTCAGACTGTGTAGCAACTCTCTCTCCAACCCTTTTGCCCCTTTGTCTCCCCACCCCCAGCCCAGAGCTCACCCCTTATGGTAAAAATCACAGAGACGGCCTGAACCCCACAATCTTTTCCCCGGGAGTGTGTGTCTGTCTGTATGTCTGTGTGTGTTTCTGTATGTGTGTGTGTCTGTCTGTCTGTCTGTCTGCGTGTGTACATGAACAACAAGGAGACAGAACAGTTTCTGATTATTCTCTCTCTGACTGCAGCTCTTGTCTGATGATTCCTCACGGCATAATGATTGGATTCTCTCTGTCTCTCTGCACTGTCCAAGTTTCAGCTCCCAGACCAAATCCCCTCCTCGGGGGGAGAGACAGAGAGCGAAATGAAAATTGATTAAAATAAAACAGTGGCACAAAAAGCACAGCAAGATCCCATCACTCTCTGCCTTCCACAATCTCTCCCTTTCCCAGCACAGCCCCTGATATTAAACCCAGAGAACGGGAACAAGAAGGTGTCAAACTGCCTCAGGACTGTCCCAGTGTTTCTGTTTGAGGGGAGGGGGATGTGTGTGTGAGAGAGAGATGGAAATTGATTAAATCAAAGTCAAGATCTCTTGAATCTCAAACTCAAGAGAAACAAACAAAATCCCATTACTAAGTGACTTCCCAAAGCTCCCCATTTTATCAGCACTTCCCTCTGGGTTTAAACCCAGAGAACTGGAACAGATTTCACTTGGACCCAGGGGGTAAATGCTTTCTGACTGACCACCTCCACCCCAAGGGTTTATTTTCTGAGTCTCGATGGAAGGGAGTCGGTCTCAGGGTTTCAGAAATAAGGTGGGTGAACTTAAGGCGTGGATCGGTACCTGGGACTACGATGTTGTGGCCATCACGGAAACATGGATAGATGAGGGACAGGAATGGGTGTTGGAGGTTCCTGGTTACAGATGTTTCAGTAAGATTAGGGAGGGTGGTAAAAAAAGAGGGGGGGTGGCATTGCTAATTAGAAATGGTATAACGGCTGCAGAAAGGAAGTTTGAGGGGGATCTGCCTCTGGAGGTAGTATGGGCTGAAGTCAGAAATAGGAAAGGTGCAGTCACCTTGTTGGGTGTTTATTATAGGCCCCCCAATAGCAGCAGAGATGTGGAGAAAGAGATTGGGAAACAGATTTTGGAAAGGTGCAGAAGCCACAGGGTCGTAGTCATGGGCGACTTCAACTTCCCAAATATCGATTGGAAGCTCTTTAGATCAAGTAGATTGGATGGGGCGGTGTTTGTGCAGTGTGTCCAGGAAGCTTTTCTAACGCAGTATGTAGAATGTCCAACCAGAGGGGAGGCCATATTGGATTTGGTACTCGGTAATGAACCGGGACAAGTGGTGGGCTTGTTAGTGGGTGAACATTTTGGTGATGGTGACCACAATTCTGTGACTTTCACCTTGGTTATGGAGAGAGATAGGTGCGCACCACAAGGAAGATTTTACAATTGGGGGAAGGGAAATTACGATGTTGTAAGACAGGATTTGAGGAGCATACGTTGGGAGCATAGGCTGTTAGGGAAGGATGTGGTGGAAATGTGGGACTTTTTCAAGGAGCAGATACGACGTGTCCTTGATATGTATGTACCTATCAGGCAGGAAAGAAATGGTCGTGTGAGGGAGCCTTGGTTGACGAGGGAGGTTGAATGTCTAGTAAAGAGGAAGAAGGAGGCTTACATAAGGTTGAGGAAACAAGGTTCAGACAGAGCAGTGGAGGGATACAGGATAGCCAGAAGGGACCTGAAGAAAGGGATTAGGAGAGCTAAGAGAGGGCATGAAAAATCCTTGGCGGATAGGATCAAGGATAACCAAAAGGCATTCTATGCGTATGTGAGAAACCTGAGAATGACGAGAACGAGGGTAGGTCCGATCAAGGACAGTAGTGGGAGAATGTGTATTGAGTCGGAAGAGATAGGAGAGGTCTTGAACAAGTACTTCTCTTCAGTATTTACGAACGAGAGGGACCGTATTGTTGAAGAGGAGAGTGTGAAACGGACTGATAAGCTAGAAGAGATACCTGTTAGGAAGGAAGATGTGTTGGACATTTTGAACAACTTGCGGAGAGACAAGTCCCCCGGGCCTGACGGGATATATCCTAGGATTATGTGGGAAGCAAGAGAGGAAATTGCAGTACCGTTGGCAATGATCTTCTCGTCTTCACTGGCAACGGGGGTGGTACCAGGAGACTGGAGAGTAGCGAATGTTGTGCCCCTGTTCAAAAAAGGGAATAGGGATAACCCCGGGAATTACAGGCCAGTTAGTCTTACTTCGGTGGTAGGCAAATTAATGGAAAGGGTACTGAGGGATAGGATTTATAAGTATCTGGAAAGACACTGCTTGATTAGGGACAGCCAGCACGGATTTGTGAAGGATAGGTCTTGTCTTACAAGTTTTATTGAATTCTTCGAGGAGGTGACCAAGCATGTGGATGAGGGTAGAGCAGTGGATGTAGTGTACATGGATTTTAGTAAGGCATTTGATAAGGTTCCCCATGGAAGGCTTATGCGGAAAGTCAGGAGGCATGGGATAGAGGGAAATTTGGCCAATTGGATAGAAAACTGGCTAACCGGTCGAAGGCAGAGAGTGGTGGTAGATGGTAAATATTCAGCCTGGAGCCCAGTTACAAGTGGAGTTCCGCAGGGTTCAGTTCTGGGTCCTCTGCTGTTTGTAATTTTTATTAATGACTTAGATGAGGGAGTCGAAGGGTGGGTCAGTAAATTTGCAGATGATACGAAGATAGGTGGAGTTGTGGACAGTGAGGAGGGCTGTTGTCGGCTGCAGAGGGACTTAGATATGATGCAAAGCTGGGCTGAGGAGTGGCAGATGGAGTTCAACCCTGCCAAGTGTGAGGTTGTCCATTTTGGAAGAACAAATAAGAATGCGGAATACAGGGTTAATGGTAGGGTTCTTAGTCAGGTGGAGGAACAGAGGGATCTTGGGGTCTATGTACATAGATCTTTGAAGGTTGCCACTCAGGTGGATAGAGTTTGTAAGAAGGCCTATGGAGTATGATCGTTCATTAGCAGAGGGATTGAATTCAAGAGTCGTGAAGTGATGTTGCAGCTGTACAGGACTTTGGTTAGGCCACAGTTGGAGTACTGTGTGCAGTTCTGGTCGCCTCACTTTAGGAAAGATGTGGAAGCTTTGGAGAGGGTGGAGAGAAGATTTACCAGGATGTTGCCTGGAATGAAGAGTAGGTCGTACGAGGATAGGTTGAGAGTTCTCGGCCTTTTCTCGTTGGAACGGCGAAGGATGAGGGGTGACTTGATAGAGGTTTATAAGATGATCAGAGGAATAGATAGAGTAGACAGTCAGAAACTTTTTCCCCGGGTACAACAGAGTGTTACAAGGAGACATAAATTTAAGGTGAAGGGTGGAAGGTATAGGGGAGATGTCAGGGGTGGGTTCTTTACCCAGAGAGTGGTGGGGGCATGGAATGCGCTGCCCGTGGGAGTGGTAGAGTCAGAATCATTGGCGACCTTTAAGCGGCATTTGGATAGGTACATGGATGGGTGCTTAATCTAGGTTAGAAGTTCGGCACAACATTGTGCGCCGAAGGGCCTGTTCTGTGCTGTATTGTTCTATGTTCTATGTTCTATGTCTCAGAGCCTGGATCACATCCCTCCCTCTGTGTTTAACCTACGCCCTCCAGCTGCTTCACTGACAAACCATGGGGAAAAAAAAACACACGATTTAGGACTGATGTCCCCTCTATCCCACTCCCCTTCACACCCCTGTGACCCACGCTCTGTCTGGGATTGGGGCTGTTTCTACATGATATTAACATTGAACCTTCCACTGATACAGTCACCTCTCTCTTTCACTCTCTCTCTCTCTCGCTCTCTGGCCTCCCTCTCTCCCTCCTTCCCTAACTTTCTCTATCTCTCCTTCACTCCTCCCCTCTGTCTCCCTCTCACATCCTCTGTCTTCTCTCCCATCTCTCTCTCTCCCCTGTCTGCCTGTCCCTATCCCCTACTCCATCTCTCTGCTCAGCTTCCTCCTGTTCTCGAGAATGGATTGGTGTCTCTGCGTCTCTCTCTCTCTCTCCATTCCCCCTCCGTTCTGATTGAAATGCCCTCCCCTCCCTCCCATCCATTTAAAGTGTGTTCCCATCTCCCCGCCCTGTCCTGTAGACATTAGCCCCGTCACTATCACATTGTGGAGGGAGGGTGAGGAGAGGTGGGGGGTGGTCTGGGCTGGGGAAAGGAGGGATGATACACTCCACCCACTATCAGACCGTCAGCAACCGGAGTCCAGGACCTTTGGACAGACTCCTGTGATGTGTAAGGGACAACCCGCAGGCTGAGGGGCGCACAGCAAGATCCAACAGGAAGCTGTGTGTGGCATAGCTGGGGTATTTCCTCATCTTTACCCTCTGCCAGAACTAGTCCCATCCCCCAGCAACAACCCCTCCCCACAACAACCACGCCACAAGCAAAATCCCATGTAATTTTCACACAGCAAGATCCCAATAATACCAGCACTTTCAAAATCCAGTTTCTGATCATGACTCTCTCTCTGTCTGTCTCTCCCTGCCTGGAATCCCATATCCTGTCCTCCACACCCCTCCCCGTTAAAATGACGACAAGTCACAGGGTGGGCTATTGATGCACAGTGCGATCCCACAGGGTAGTCCCCTTCGTGCTCCAGAATGTGCTCAAATCCCACTTTCCATCCATCAGGAGGCTGTGGATTTCTTTGGGAATCTTGTTTAAGGAATCACCTCATCCATCCCAGGATTTTATTTTGTGGATGGTACTTTCCAGAAGGAAGTGACTGGAACTGGGCGGTGATGGGATACAGGAGTGTCCCGTTCTCTCCCCCCTCCCGAGATCCTGTCTCCCTTTCCCAGACCAGCTACAAAGACACATGTTATCCCTCTATCCCTCCCTCCTTCCCACTCTCTTTCTGTGGATCTTGTGTTCTTTTACCCCTTTGTCTCAAAAACAATCACCTTGTGCTGCGAAATATTTCCTTCTCCCCCACTTCAAATCCCCACGAGTCACATTGCTGTGTGTGGGACGGTTTTATTTGTTTGAAAAACCAACAAAAGAAGCTGGAGAGGGTGTGAGAGAGGGGACAGAGAGAGAGAGAGAGAGAGAGAGAGAGAGAGAGAGAGAGAGAGAGAGATCCCCTCCCAGATACTCAGGGATTGGGCCAGCCTTGGTTTTATTTATGTGATTATCATATTTGGACACCCTTGCTGCAATGTAGGCCACTCTGCAGGTGGTTTGAGACACAGCAAGATCCCAAGAGTAGTATTACTCTGATATTAGAACAAGTCTTTGGATAGAGTTCTCATTTAAGGTTTTAATTCCCTCCTTGGAGAGTCCTGTCTGTCAGACACTCACTGGGGATGGATGTGTTTGTGTCAAATCTCAGGACAATGGTTGTTTTAACCCCAGGCTTCAAACCTGTTTAACAAACAACAGGGCCCCAGTTAACCAGAGGCCCCTAAAATCCAGGATCCCCCAGAGGAGATTAAACCTCGGGGTAAATAAACACACAACTCACGAGGGCCCCCACAGGGTGCAGCCTGTCGACCAGGCCTCAGGCCTCAGGACCATGTCCCCTCTGGAGAAAGCACTTGTTCAAAGATCTCCTGATCCCAAAGTTTCTCTCTTTGAATCTTCAAGGGGCCAGCAAGATCCCGTGGAAGGCAAGAGACAGCATTAGTTGAAAAGCAAAGCAGGAAAAATCATACAGAGTAATAGCACAGCAAGATCCCAGGTTTTTCTCTCTCAGTGACACAGACAATCTCTCAGCAACATCCAAACACAACCATATTGGGAAATGAGCTGCGTTTTCATGCTAAAGCCTTGGAAAAATTTGAACTGACAGGTTAGCTGATTAAAACACTTACTGCCTGCAGTGACAGCATTGGGGCAGTTGGTGCACAGCAAGATCCCACATGCAACAATGCAGCAACAGCTAATTATTCTGACCAGAGGAGATTAAACCTCGGGGTAAATCGACACACAACTCAGGTGGGCCCCCACAGGGTGCAGCCTGTCATCTAGGCCTCAGGCCTGTGCTCCCCCTGTGGTAGTTGTTCTTTCCTGAACTCGAACATTTTGGATCTTCATGTTGCAGCGTTCCAAACAAAAGTTCCTCAGGATAAAAGAGAGAAAGGATGAGTTCAAAAGGAGAGCGAGAGCATTTTGAAGGCAAGTTACACAGCAAGATCCCAGGTTTAAAAGCACCCCTGCCTATCCCCAATGTATTAATGTATCTACCACAGTCAGCAGTTAGGGTGGAACATGGTGTGGGAGCAGATCTTCCCAGGGATTGGAGGAGGATAGTGAGGGAAAGGCATCAGATTCTTACACTCTGCAGTGACCTGGATCAATTGCCTTTTACTGAAAACAGCTCCCATCATGTATGTGCCTGTAGTTCCCTCCAGTCTGAAACCCTCATTACCATCTATCCTGTCTCCTGTCTCTGAGCCAATGGTGTCTTCATTCTGTTACTGACCCTTCAGTCACACTGGTATCATTTTTTCTCATCTTCTCTCATCCACGTGAAGGAATTGGACCCTGACAATTCCATTTACACTGTCTCCCATCGATTTTCATAGGGTCCATATCACAGAGGTTAGACAGTGTTCACAGCAAACACTCCCAGGGCAGAGGGAGCACAGGGTTCCAGACAAAATAAAGCTCCCATTAAACTGTCTCCATTTAAATCCCCAGGGCAGGTAGAGAATGGGGTCAGATACAGAGTAAATCTCCCTCTACACTGCAGCATTTCAAATTCCCAGACCACTTTGAGCTTGGCGTTCGGTACTGATTAAATCTCCAACTTCCCCCAACCTGTTCACATCAAACTCAATCAGGAAAGCTCCATCACTGGGTTAGATACAGAGGATGTGTATGTTTGGATTTCAGCCCCAATCCAGTTGGTGATAAGCACGACCTTGTTAAGTGTGTTTGGGAATGGGGAGGGAGCTGCTAGCAGGGTGATGGTGGGATAGTGGTGAGCATAGCTACCTTCCAAGCAGTTAACCCGGGTTCAGTTTCCGGCCATCACAGTGTCGCGATTGGTAAATAGCCTATTAAAGGAAAAGCACTGGAATCAAACGAGGCAACAAATCTTACATCCTCCGGCAAAACAGATCTCTCATGTTACTCCTTGCTTTTCCTGGCGATGGTTCCTGTGAATTGCAGTGTGGAACCAGGCAGCATTGCTCGGCATCTCGGAAGCTTTCCCCTCTGCTGCTTCCCATTTCTTATTGAAATATTGGGTACAGCACAAGGATGGGTTTGTTTTGTTCGAAAAGTGAGAGACTGCTCCCGTCAGGAACCTGAAATAATTACAGAAGCCGCTGGAAACAGTGAACAGTTCCAACAGCTTCTGTAGTGGTGGGGAGGGAGGATTAATGTGTCAAATCTATACAAGGATAAAATAAACTCCAGCCACAAAACAATCAGAAATCCTGACTCTGCAAACATCCTTGTAAATCTTTTCTGAACCTTTACAAGTTCCACACCATTCTCCCGATAGTAGAAAGACCAGAATTGTGTGGTTTATGGAATGTTACTATATCCGAACAGTTGCTGTTTATAGTTAAATAATGTTCATTTAGTTCAGGTTTCCAATAGAGTTCGGTTTGTCCAATATTTCTTCCTTATGTTTGTGTTCCAACGATAGTGTGGAGTAAATTGTGTTTTGATTCAAGCCTGGCAGTTTGACCAATCACATTGTAACGCCTCACACTTGCCTTCAGGAAATCAGGAAAAGGGGTCTAGACCATTTTCTTAAGGTAGAGGAGTTTGGTCTGGTTCATAACATCCACAATGTCATCAATCCATGTCCCTCCAGCCCTGAGCAATGCTTTTTAAAGATTAATGGAGGATATACAGACACATTAATAGTTATTATCTTGGACAGGAGTCATTTGGGAATGATATTCCTCACACCATCAACTCTCAGCTCGGCCAAGGATAAAGGCCAGGAATCCAGCACAATTGGGAAACAGCCCATTTCCCAGGAGACTGAGAGGTCACTAACAGAGCGGGAGCTGGAGAGTCAGGAACAGAATAACAGGGACAGTCCGCTCTGTTCACTGAGCCTTCACCCCTCAGTGAATCCAGTGCCAGGTTTGACTGCTATTAGTCAGACTGACAGAATGTAATCAGATACACACACTGTCCTTCCACATCATCAATATCGCCCAGCTCCCACCCTGTCTCAGCTCATCTGCCCCTCTGCCATCTTCAATATTTTAATCGGGGCAGCATTGAGCGCTGTGCTTTGAGCTGAGCTCTCTTACCTTCTGTACTCTCTCTCTAAACGGCTCCAATTCCCCCTGATCCCTCACCGGTTTAAGATGCTCCTTGACATCTGCCCCAATGAATGAGGTAGACCGTCACCTGACCCAATATCCCCTTTGGTTGGTCAACATCTACTGTATTTAAAACAAGGAACTGCAGATAGTGGAGAGCTGACGGATAACACAGAAATTACGAGCGGGATTTAGTGGGAGCGGCCTCCTTTGTGGGAGAAATCTGAGTGAACCTCTCGAGATCAGGGATTGTCCTTCAGAACTGAAGGGATCTGATGCTGATGCTGTCAGACCTCCTGAACTCCCCCAGCAGTTTCTGTTTGTATTTCAGTCCCAATCCAATTGGCCCTGATCATGGCATTGGGAATAGCTTGCCAATTACTGGGAAAGGGTTGGACATGTCTCCTTCCCAGCAGTTAACCCGGGCTCGAACCCCTGCCATCGCACTACTGCACTTTGAAAGCAATCTTAAACGGGGGAAAACGCCGAGATGGAATGAATGAGATTGGACTCTCCAAGGTTTCTCAAACATGGCCACATTAGGGGGGACAGGGTGGGTCCCACCTGCTATTACATTCTCAGAGCTGGATTACAGGATTAGTGCTCATGTGCCTGACTGGGATAGTTCAGCTGAGACAAGATGCTCTGTAGAAATTCCCCAAGGTTCCTTCCAGAGCAGCTTCCAGACCCACGGCACTATCATGTGGAATGCTGAACACAGCAGATACACGGGAACACCACCAGGTGACAATTCCACATCAAGCCACCCCCCCACCCTGCCTTGGAAATTCATCTCAGTCCCACAAGTGCCATTGGTTGGAAATCCTGGAACTCACTCCCTTACATCATTGTGGGTTTATCTACACCAAATAAATGACAGCAGTTCAAGGCAAGAACTCACCGTCACCTTCACCAGAGCAATTATATCTGAGCAATCAATGGGGACCCAGCGGCAATGACCCAAACACATTAATGAATCACAAAATAAAGCTCAGTATTTGGGACCCGTGTGCTCCAGCGCTGAGCTTCTGAATAAATTGGGTCGATATTTGCGAAAATTAAAAGGTGGTTTAATTTGAATATCTCAGATTGTGAAGAGGCTTGAGAGGGGAGATGCTGAGAAATTAATCCTGTGGGTCTGGGAATCTGAAACACAATAACACAGTCTCAGGAGTTGCTGGAAAAGCTCAGCAGGTCAGGCAGCATCTGTGCAGAGAAATCAGCGTTAATGTTACAGCATCTGCAGTTCATTCGGGTTTGATTACCACCCTCTCAGGGTAAGGGGCAGGTTATTTGGGACTGAGATGAGGAGACAGCGCTTCACTCTAAGGCTCTGTCAGACCTGCTGAGATTCCCCAGAAATTTCTTGTTTGGATTTCAGCCCCAATCCAGTTGGTGATGATCACAGCCTTGTTAAGTGTGTTTGGGCAGGGAGCTGCTAGCTCGGTGATGGTGGGATAGTGGTGAGCATAGCTGTCTTCCAAGCAGTGGGCCCGGTTTGAATCCGGGCCATCGCCGTGTTGCGGCTTTTAAATCGGTTTCTGAAGGAAAGCGACCGGGATATAACCGGATCTGTCAGATTGCGCCTTGCTTTTCCTGGCGATGGTTCCTGTGAATTGCAGTGTGGAACCGGGCAGCATTGCTCGGCATCTCGGAAGCTTTCCCCTCAGCTGCTTCCCATTTCTTATTGATATATTGGGTACAGCACAAGGATGGGTTTGTTTTGTTCGAAAAGTGAGAGACTGCTCCCGTCAGGGACCTGGAATAATTACAGAAGCCGTTGGAAACACTGAATAGTTCCCACAGCTTCTGTAGTGGTGGGGAGGGAGGGTTAATGTGTCAAATCTGCACAAGGATAAAATAAACTCCAGCCTCAAAACAGTCAGAGTTCCTAAGTTTTACAAACATCCGTATAACATTTTTCTGAGCCATCAAATCCCCTTAAACCCTTCCAATGCTGAATAGCATCTTTCTGATTGTCACTTTGAGAGATGTCCCTCAGTGAGCTCCTCCACCATTCTTTCCATTTCACTGGGGACCCACTATCCGCAGTCTCCAATCAAATGACCTGAACTCAGACACACAGAGATCTTAAAGAGTGACACAATGCAGATAGGAAGTTGATTTCATTTCTGTTTCTGAGTCCAATCTTCACTCAGCGAGACAGAGTCAGGTATTCAAGGCTCATACAAGAGCTGGATTCTGCTTCTGGTGATTGTCTTCATTCAGTGAGAAGGAGGGCCGTGGGCCGGAAGGAGCTCATCATTGTGCTTCGGGTTGTCTGCTCAGTCTGCAGCATTGCAGGCTGTGGGAGCAGGGCAGTGGGAAAGGTACCTCGTGTGGACTGCAATTGGACTTTCCACACATTGTTCCAGGCCAGTTACAGAGCTCCAGGAAGTCTGAATGAGGATCGGAAAAATGCATTGATTGAAGGAGGAGGATCAGGGATACAGGATAAAGCTGATGAGATCAGCAGGATTTCTCGATCTAACTCTGTGCCGTACTTTATTTTCTGCTTCATAAATCTACAATCCGGAGCTCAACCCACTCAGAGCAATATAAGCTCAGAAACAAATCATTCAGTCCAACACATCCATGCTGAACTGATATCCGATGTAAATCTCATCCTATTTCTCAGAATTTGGCCCATGTTCCTCTGAACCCTTTTTAATTCCTACACCCACCCAGATACCTTTTAAATGTTGTAATTGTACCAGCCTCCACTACTTCCTCTGGCAGCACATGCACACAGTGCCCTCTGCATGAAATATGTTCCCCTTAGGTCCCTTTTATGTTTCCCCTCTCAACTTTAACATATGCCATCTGCTTCCGCCCCCCCCCCCCCACCACAGTGAAATCACCTTGTCTTTTTACCCTCTTGAGTGTCCTTCATGATTTTGTGAACCTCTATAAGGTTACCCCTCAGTCACCGACGCTCCAGGGATAATAACCTCCAGCACAAACCCTCCAACCTTTGCAACATCCATGTAAATCTTTTCTGAACCCTTTAAAGTTTCACAACACCCTTCTGATAGGAGGGAGCCCAGAATTGCACATTATATGCCAAAAGTGGCTGAACCAATACCACAACATGACCTCCCAACTTCTTTACACAATTAACTGACAAAAATGACAAACGCTTTCTTCACTATCCTATCGAAATGTTAGTCCACTTTCTACGATCTATGAAGCTGCACTCCAGGTCTATTTGTTTAGCAACATCCCTAGTACCTTGTCCGTTTAGTGTAAATGTCCTGCTCTCTTTTGATTTTCCAAAATGCTGCACCTCACATTTATCTAAATTAATCTCCATCTGCCACTCCTCAGCCCACTGGCCCATCTGATCAAGATCCCATTGTCCTCTGAGGTAACCATCTTCACTGTCCTCCACACCTCCAAATTTACTGTCATCTGCAAACTTACTATCCATTCGTACGATGTTCACATCCAAAACGTTTTTACAAATGACAAAACAACAGTGGACCCAGCACGGATCCTTATGGCACACCGCTGGTCATAGGCCCCCAGTCTGAAAAGCAACCCTCCCCCACCACCCTCTGTCTTCTACCTTCGAGCCAGTTCTCTACCCAAAGGGTAATTCTACTGACCCAACATAAAAGTTTGACAATATGACACCAGTCTCAAAAGTACAACAAGAATCTATTCCTGATGACAACAGGCGGGTCAGTTTCCCACCGGTGCTGTTTACACTTGGAATATACCTGGAGCAGAACAACACAAACCCAACTGGAGAGGGTGGCTCTGTATAAGGAGAGTCAGTGTGGAGTTAAAATTCAACAGATGTGATGAAATAAAAACAAAGATGAATGAAGGTAAGGCCCTCCAATCTGTTTCGCAACTTATTACATTAGAGGCTGGATGAAAACTGAAGTTATTCTAATAAATGGTTCAAGCTCACCATGGAGAATTAATGTGCTCGGACAGAAAAATGCTGAGTGATCATAAATTGCTGCAAGTTGCAAACAGCAGAATTAAAATCCAAAATGTTTTTTTAATGTCAGGATGAATATTTTAATCATGTTGTTCTCTATATATGAATGATACAGATGGTCATTTATTATCGAGACAGAAAAAACAATCAATATTTTCTTTGACATCTAACTTGGATTTGGAGAAGATACTGTGGATGATTCCGGCCAACAGGATTGTTTGTACAGACAGGCGAATAATAATGTCACCAGGAAATAGCAGAAGGTTATGGAGGGAAATGAACAGACTGAAGCCCGCTGTGATGGAGTTTGGTATAAAAGGCTAAAGAGAGACAAACTCGACCGAACTACAGAGTGTGAAATGTGAACATGGATAGAGTTACCTTGGTGTTCATGTGCACAGGTCTTTTACTGTGACAAGATCTGCTGAAGGGGGAAATAGAAAACATGTGGGATCTTAAGCATCACAAATGACCCATTGAGTAAGGAGAAAGAAAATATATAAAGGGAAACCCCTGCTGTTCCTGGGGATCTGAAATCTAACCTCAGCAGGTCAGGCAGCATCTGTGAGAAGGGAACCAGAACCCATTTCTCCCACAGCAGTCTGCAAGGCACCAAGGGAGCTCCCTGATCTGATTGGCTCTGTGCTAATTAACACTGCACACAGATATTAATCCAGTGGGTCAGCTTCTTAGTTAAACAGTGAGTTCCTGAGAGTGACGAGGCAGACCCTTGTATGTTGTTCACACCTACATGGTCAGTAAAATGATATCCTGCCCGTCCCATTGCAAACCCAGCTTCAGCTCTGACCATATTTCCTGAAACCCAGCATGGGGAGGAAACACTGTCTCCTGGTCTTAGGTTCTTTGCTGTAGGAAAAGGGGTCACTTCCTGTGATCTCCCTCTGATAACGACATTGCTTTTAGCTTCTCTCACATAATCAGCTTTCTATCGCTTCTGGTTTCATGGTCTAGTCACACTTCCCAAAGCTGAGGCTCCTGCTAAATGGTAGAATCGGGCTAGGACATCAGTAAGTGGAAGAATTAGTACAGGGGTATGAGTAAATGGGAGATTTGGTGGGAATCAATAAATGGGAGATTCAGTGCACAGTGCCATTACATTAGAAAATTGTTGGGAATGCCAATATATGGGAGAATTGGAGCAGAGCATTTCTTAATAGGAGATTAGGGGCCAGGGAGTCAATAAAAAGAAATGTTGCTTGCATCAGTTAATTGGAGATTCAGTTCATTGCATCACTACATGAAAAAAATGCAGGTCGTCAATAATTGGAGAATTCATCCAGTTGCCATTAAATTCGAAGTGGGAGAACGGGGCAGGGTAACACTCAATGGGAGAGTTGGTGCAGTTCCAGGATTTGTGCAGGATTGGAAAATGGGAGAAATAGCCATAAATGGAGTCATAGAGATTGATAACACAGAAACAGATCCTTTGTTCTAACTTATCCATGCCTCAAAGAATTCTGGCAGCGCTCCACTAAATTGGAGAAATATTGCAAGGAACTACTTACCAGGAGAATTGGGGAAGGGCTAATCGAAATGTGAGAAATGTAACGCTACAACAGATAATGTGAGAATTGGTGCAGTGTAACACTAAATGGGAGAATTGGTGCAGTGTAACACTAAATGGGATAATTGGGGCAGGAAAACACTTGAGAGATTTAGAGTAGAGCACCGCTAAATTGTTCGAGGACATCAGTCAATATGAGGATTGGGGTAAGGCAGCACTGTGAGGAGAACTGGTTCAGGACTTCAGTCATTGGAGGAAATGGTGCTCAGCAACACTGAATTGGAGAATTTGTGTGGGGCATCAGTAAATGAAAAGCATCAGGATGCTGATAACTTCGAGAATTAGAGCAAATGGGAGAACACGGGCAGTGAATCAGTAAACAGGACAAATGTTGCAAAGGATTAGTGTTCCAGATTCAATACAGTGTAACACGAAATGGGGGAGTTGGTGCAGTTCACCACAACATGGAGAATATGTGTAGCACCGGGAATTTAAAGATTTGATGCAGTGATCGCCAAGATGAATAAATGGGAGAGAAATACTGAATGGAAGAACTGGTGTACAGTGGGGCTAAATTCGAGAGTACGTCCATGGCACAAGGAAATGGGAGAATTAGAGTAGCGCACCCTTAAATCGTAGAATCGGGCTCGGGCATCAGTAAATGGGAGAATTAGTACAAGGATATGAGTAAATGGGAGATTTAGTGGAATCAATAAATGGGAGATCTGGTGCACAGTGCCATTACATTAGAAAATTGGTGGGAGTGTCAATATATTGGAAAATTGGAGCAGAGCATGTCTAAATTGAGGAATAGGGTCCAGGGAATCAAGGAAAAGAAATGTTGAAAGCATTGGTAAATTGGAGATTCAGTTCAGTGCATCACTAAATGAAAACAATTCAGCAGGGCACCCGTACGTGAAAGATGTGCATCAGGGGACGACTGGAAGGAATTGATGTCGGACAACAATAAATGGAGAATTTATGAAGATGCCATTAAATTGTAAGTGGAAGGACTGGGGCAGGATAACCTCAATGGATGAGTTGGTGAAATTCCCAAATTAATGCAGGATTGGTAAATGGGAGAATTGGTGCAGGGAAGCGGAGCACTAATTATAGCCTTAGAGATGCACAGCACGGAAACAGACCCTTCGTGTCCAACTTGTCCACGCCTAAATTTAAGAATGCTGGCAGCTCTCCACTAAATTGGAGAATCATTGCAAGAACTTACTAAATGGAAAACTTGGGAAAGGGCTTTTCGAAATGTGAAAATTTGCAACAGCACATCAGATAATTGGTGAATTAATGCAGTTCAGCACGAAGTGGGTGAGTTATGCTGCGTTGCACTAAATGGAAGAATTGGGGCAAGACAATACCTTGTGAGAGATTTTGATTTTCGCACCCCGAAATTGGGCGAGGGCATCAGTCAGTATGAGGATTGGTGTAAGACACCACTGAGTGGAGAACTTGTTCAGGACGTCAAGAATTGTGGGAAAAGGTGCAGAGTACTGAAAACTTTGAGAATTGGAGCAAATGGGAGAACACGGGCAGTGAAACACTAAATAGGACAAATGTTGCAAAGGATTAGTGGTCCAGATTCAATACAGTGTAACACGAAATGGGGGAATTGGTGCAGGTCACCACTAAAGGGAAGGTATTTGTAGGACCGGTAATTTGGAGATATGATGCAGGGATCGCAAGATGAGAGAAGTCTGGCAGCGGATTATGAAATGGGAAAATTGTGATAGGGAAATACTGAATGGAAGACCTGGTGCACAGTGGAGCTAAATTAGAGAGTGGGTGCATGGCACCAGTAAATGGGACAATTAGAGTAGGGCTCCACTTCCCTGCACCAATTCTCCCATTTACCAATCCTGCACTAATTCGGGAATTTCACCCACTCACCCATTGAGGTTACCCTGCCCCAGTCCTGCACTATTATAGCACTGTGCACCAGATCTCCCATTTACTGCGTTCACCAAATCTCCCATTTACTCATATCCTTTTAATAATTCTCCCATTTACTGTTGCCCAAACCCGATTCTACCAGTTATGGGAGCACTACTCTAATTTTCCCATTTACTGTTGCCATGCACCAATTCTCTAATTTAGCTCCACTGTGCACCAGGTCTCTCATTGACTGTTGTCCCGCATCAATTCTCCAATTCAGTGTTGCTGAGCACCATTTCCACCAATTACTGACGTCCTGAACAAGTCCTCCATACAGTTTTGCCTCACACCAATCTTCATATTGACTGATGCCCTCACCCAATTTAGTGGTGCCCTACTCCCACTGCTGAATTCTTCCATTTAGTATTTCCTTGGAATGATTCTCCAATTTCGTGGAGCGCTGCCAGAATTCTAAAATTGAGTCATACACAGGTTGGACTGAAGTGTCTGTTTCCATATTGGACATCTCTATGATTGTATGACTCTGTTTATGGTTCAGCTGCTCTGCACCATTTCTCCCATTTATCAATCCTGCACAAATCCTGAAACTGCACCAACCCTCCCATTGAGTATTATCCTGCACAATTTAATGGCACCTGCATGAATTCTCCAATTATTGTTGCCCTGAATCAATTCCTTCCATTTAATTGTTTCCCTGCAACAATTCTCCCACTTCAAAGTCCGCTGCCAGAATTCTCTAATCTTGCGATACATGCATCATATCTCCAAATTATCGATCCTACACATATCTTCCCTTTAGTGGTGAACTGCACCAACTCCCCCATTTCGTGGTACACTGTATTGAATCTCGACCACTAATTTCTTGCAACATTTGCCCTATTTACTGATTCACTGCCCGTGTTCTCCCATTTGCTCCAATTCTCGAAGTTATCAGCACCCCGCAATAGGTCTTTCATTTACTGATACCCCACACCAATTCTCAAATTCAGTGTTGTGAAGCAACCTTTACCCCAATTACTGATGCCTTGAACAAGTTCTCCAATCAGTGTTGCCTTCCACCAATCTTCATACTGACTGGTGCCCTCTCCCAATTTAGGGGTGCTCTAACTCTCAATCTCCTAAAATGTATCGTCCTGCCCCAAATCCCCCATTTAGTGCAACACAGCATAACTCACCCATTTAGTGCTGAAATGCACTAATTCATCCATTATCTGATGCCCTGTTGCAAACTCTCACATTTCGAGAAGCAGTTTCCCAATTTTTCCATTTAGTAGTTCCTTCCAAAGATTCTCCAATTTCGTGGAGAGCTGCCAGAATTCTTAAATTTAGGCACGGATAAGTTGGACTGAAAGGTCTGTTTCCGTGCTGTACATCTCTAAGGCTGTAATTAGTGCTCCGCTTCCCTGCACCAATTCTTCCATTTACCAATCCTGCACTAATTCGGGAATTTCACCAACTCACCCATTGAGGTTATCCTGCCCCAATCCACTCGATTAGAAATTAATGGCACCTGCATGAACTCTGCAATTATTGTTGCCCTACGTCAATTCCTCACATTTATTTGTTCACCAATTCACATCTTCCACGTGCGGATGCCTTGCTGACTTTTTTCCCTTTTAGTAATGCACTGAACTGAATCTCCAATTTCCCAATTCTGGCAGCATTTCATCTTTTTTATTGATTCCCTGGCCCCTGCTCCCCAATTTAGACATGGTCTGCTCCAATTTTCCAATATATTGGCACTCCCACCAATATTCTAATGTAACGGCAATGTGCACCAGATCTCCCATTTTTTGTTTATACCAAATCTCCCATTTACTCATATCCCTGCACTAATCCTTCCATTTACTGATGCCCTAGCTGATTCTACCATTTAAGGGTGCGCTACTCTAATTCTCCCATTTACTGTTGCCATGCACCAACTCTCTCATATAGCTCCATTTTGCACCAGTTCTCTCATTTACAGATGGCCCGCACCAATTCTCCAATTCAGCGTTGCTTAGCACCGTTCCCCCCAATTGCTGATGTTCTGAATAAGTTCTCCACTCTGTGTTGCCTCACTCCAATCCTCATACTGACTGATATCCTCACCCAATTTAGGGGTGCGCTACTCTAAATCTTCCAAAATGCATTGTCCTGCCCCAATTCTCCCATTTAGTGCAACTTAGCATAACTCAACCATTTAGTGCTGAACTGCACTAATTCACCCATTATTTGATGCTCTGATGCAAATTCTCACATTTCGATAAGCCCTTTCCCAATTTTTTCCATTTAGTGGTTCCTTGCAATGATTCTCCAATTTAGTTGCGAGCTGCCAGGATTCTTAAATTTCGGCGTGGACAAGCTGGATCGAAGGGCCTGTTTCCGTGCTGCACATCTCTAAGGCTGTAATTACTGCTCCGCGTCCCTGCTCTAATTCTCCCATTTACCAATCCTGCACTAATTCGGGAATTTCACCAACTCACCCATTGTGGTTTTCCTGCCCCAGTCCTCCCACTAAGAATTTAATGGCACCTATATGAATTCTCCAATTATTGTTGCCCTGCATCAATTAGTTGTTCCCTGATACACATCTTCCACGTACGGATGACCTGCTGGGTTTTCTTTTCATTTCGTGATGCACTGAACTGAATCTCCAATTTATAAATGCTTGCAACATTTCTTCTTTTTGTTGATTCCATGGCCTCTATTCCCCAATTTAGACACGCTGTGCTACACTTTTCTCATATATTGGCACTCACCCCAGTTTTCCAATTTCTAACTTACTGATGCCTGAGCCCGGTTCTACCATTTAAGGGTGCGCTACTCTAATTGTCCCATTTAATGTTGCATGCATCCATTCTCTAATTGAGCTCCACTGTGCACCGTGAACTGATTTTTTTTTGTTTCAAAATATACTTTATTCATGTAAATAATTCACTGGTACTTGTACAATTTTCCATGTTGTTCATAGTTATATACATTGCATGTATTAACGTTACAAAGAACAAATTGAATTAATCGAATTCACAGTTATCCTATTAAAAGTTACCTTTATTAACTATCCAGTCTCTTGGTATTTGGCTGTGGCTTCAGCGGAACCCACCTAAAGAGTGGGTCCCCTGTTATATGAAAGCAAATGCAACTTCTTTAACCCCCAGTTTATGGGGTTACCATTGTCCATATGACTGTCCGGTCTCTGGCGTAGCTTGTCTACATCCCCAAGGTAAGCACGAACTGCTGGACCTTCGCTGGGCTGAGGTAGCTATCCAGCTCCTCACTGGGGTCATTTACCCGCTCTGGTGTCATTGAGCCCTGTCCAGTTCTGTGTCTGACAATGGGACTGTCAGAGGGTCACAGCTCTCTGTTGCCTGTAGTTGTGGGGCAGTGGGTACCTCCTGGTTCTCACTGGGTGGAGGGTTGACTTCGGGGGTCTGTTGTTTCCTGGTTGGGAGGAAATGCCCTTCTCTTTACCGACGGCGCTCTGTCTCTTCTTCTGGTGGTGATGGCCTTCTTTGAGTCCATCTTCCCCCTCCGAAGAGCTGGCCGTCCCTCCCTCGTGCAGCTGTCTTTTCCCCTTTTGCTGGGAGGCTTTGGGCCCCACTGATATCCGATGTCAATTTTAACCCAATTTTCAGAATTTAGCCCATGTTCCTCTGAACCCTTTTTAATTCCTGCACCCACCCAGATACCGTTTAAATGTTGTAATTGTACCAGCCTCCACTACTTCCTCTGGCAGCTCGTGCACACAGTGCCCTTTGTGTGAAAAATGTTCCCCTTAGGTCCCTTTTATGTTTCCCCTCTCAACTTTAACATATGCCACCTGCTTCTGGACTCCCCCACCACAGGGAAATCACCTTGCCTTTTTACCCTATTGAGGGTCCTTCATGATTTTGTGAACCTCTATAAGGTTACCCCTCAGCCACTGACGCTCTAGGGATAATAGCCTCAACCTATACAGTCTTAACTTCCAGCACAAACCCTCCAACCTTGGCAACATCCTTGTAAATCTTTTCTGAACCCTTTAAAGTGTCATAACACCCTTCTTATAGGAGGGAGTCCAGAAGTGCACACTGTGGCCGAACCAATACTGCAGCATGACCTCCCAACTCCTTTACACGATTAACTGAGCAATAAAGACAAAAATGCCAAACACCTTCTTCACTATCCTATCGAAATATTAGTCCACCTTCATAATCTATGAGGTAAAAACAATGACTGCAGATGCTGGATTAGTGGTGCTGGAAGAGCACAGCAATTCAGGCAGCATCCAAATAGGTTCGAAATCGACGTTTCGGGCAAAAGCCCTTCTTCAGGATTTATGATGCTGCTTGAACTGCTGTGCTCTTCCAGCACCACTTATCCAGATTCATGATGTATGAAGCTGGCAGGAGACTGTAAAACCTGGCTCACATTCTATGGACAATACGTCTGCCCCTTGGATGTGATACAAGGAGCCATTTCTTCCTCAAAATATTGTAACTCTTTCAAAATTAAAGTTGCATTCCTTATCCAATTGAAAAAAAAAACTACAACTATAGGAGAACATGGAAGCATTAATGATGCTGTAAAATGAATGAATGGCGACAGCAGAGAATGAGGGTGATCCACTCGTGGTTTCTGCGCCATAACGACAACATTCCACGGCCTTTCTGCAGTGTCTCCTGACTCACCTCGTTATTCCCACCAAACTTGGAATGAAGGAGGGAGAATAAAAGTGCAGGAGAAGAAGGAGTGCTTTTGGAACAGCAGCAAGAAACTCCAGGTTGCCGTATTGGTTAGGAAGGACAACATGCACTGCTGGACCTAAACCAGGAAAAAGGAGTGGGTTTGCCAAACCATAACAGGCTCGAACTCAAACTGGATGCTGAGTCTCTTCATCAGGAACATGACACTTAATAAAAGGTGAAACTATGGGCCTTCAATACAACAAGCGGACTCAGCTGGGATTGGACCCTCTGGTCAGCTTCTTACCAAGGAGGGGTTTTAAATAACTAAGCGACGGCCATATGTGCAGTTCCTTAACCACATGACCACAGTAACTCGGAAATACATTTCTGTATCAATAGTACTCAGTGTGATTTGCAATCAAACCCCGTTTTTGCAAAACCAGACATTTCACGATTGAACATTCTTCAATGCAAAGGCACATAAAATGGCAATCTTCTCTTACATTGGCTTCAAACTGATTTTTTTCATCTGTTTAACCTGACAGGACAAAGGGGACATTTTTCATTCTCTTGGGACGTATTGACGGCTTTAATACACACAGAGGTAATCTCACACGAAGAGGAACAGTGTCATTGCCATGAATTGACCAGGAATGGTGTGTGAGCCAATGTAAACAGTTTGCAGTAAAGGCTGACCCATTAGCAGCGACACTGAGCCTTGGACCACCAGATCCAGACTCACTTCCTGCCTCATTCCTCCCAGTCATCATTGTCATTCACGTCAATTTCACTTCCCTGCTCCACTTCTCAACTAACTACCGATCTCCTGTAGGTGTCCGATTGGAACCTGCCACTGTTAGAAACGCATTCCTGGGATAAAGATATCACTCAATATAATAGGACTCGCTGTCCATCCCTAAATCCCCTAGAGATGGAGAAGATGAGTTGCTTTAGTGAACCATTGAACTCCTTCACACGGAGGTACAGCCATTATGCTGCAAGCGCGGGATTTTTTTGGATTTACACCCAGAGACACTGAAGGAACACCAACATATTTCCACCTCAGGAAGGTGAGATGATTGGAGGGAGATTTGAAGGGGTCACTATCGTATCTGTCCGCTGTCATTGTCCTTCTACATGGTTCAAGCAATCACTGGGCTGATTCTGGAGGGATCCCGGTCTGTCTTCTGTGTGGAACGAGGAATGGGTTTTCATTCAGACAGTTCACATGATGAGAATTAAACCTTCATTCCCTGAATGGGAACTGTATCCATGTCTGGACGATACAAACTTTGACTCCACAGCACGGGCCCCCGGAAATGCTGACAGTATCCAAAGCGACCTGAATTGTACACACCCTTGTGCTTGTCCATCCCTTCATTACCACCTTCGGCAACAAAGTTTCTCTCTTCAATTTTGCAAACGCTTCATATTGTCGCCTTGGGTTTCAAAGTAAAGAAAGTGGAGCTGTGGTAATTTGATGTTGGTCAGTAGGTGTAATGCAGGAATGTACAGAACAGGTTGACGCGGGCAGAGACTCGTTTTGAGGCGTGAGATTGGAGTGAAGGAGTTCCACCAATAAAAGGCGCTGTTCATCTCGTCTGATTCTCCATCCTGGGATCAAAATCAACAGAGGTTTCTCGCTGGACTGGTTCAGGATCTTGACTGGAAGAGGTCATGACGCAAGGTATGAAAAGATATTTCACTGGAGTGAATCAAAAAATCCCGGTGTGACTGTGAATAAAATGATGGAAACTTCCAGCAGAGGCGCAGGCGACCCTGAAGCAGGTACCTGAGGGTAAATATGATTCCTTGGGCATTGAAAGACATTGCTTCACGAAGTGGGACATCCGATGGGAAACAGTGACGATAATTATTTTTACTGATTGTTCACCTTGTGAATACTGTTTCCCCCGATGTCCATGTTTCCATTTCATATCAACTACCTGGTGAAAGGTTGTGCTTAATAGTTACCTTTTTATTCCTCTTTGTTTCTGTCAGTCAGCAGCCATGTCGATTGGAGAATTGGTTCTTTCAGTATCTCCCTCAATATGCGTCTCCATCTTTCTTTCTTTCTCTGTGAATGTACCTGACCCTCTTTCACATTCTCGGACTCTCGGTCTGCCCATATTCCTCATTTCCCATTTCTGCTCTTTGAAAAGCCTGACATTCGGAGACAAATTGAGAGTGGACCAGCTAACAGGCTTTCTGTCCCCTCGGTAGCATGTGTGGGATTGGGCTCACATTCTCCGAATAATGTGTCTGGCTCTTATGCCTGAGGTGAGGAGTCATTCCTTCCTCCTTGATGACGTATTTCCTGTTGGTGTGGAATGAATGAATATTGACAGCAGAGAATTAGGGTGAACAGCTCTTGGTGTCTGCGCCATAACTGCAACATTCACCGGCGAGTCTGCCATGTCTCCTGGCTCACCTCGTTATTCCCAACAAACTGGATATGAACGAGGCGTAATAAAGGAGGAGAAGAAGCAGAAGTTCTTGTCAAACACAGGAAGGAAACTCCAGATTGAATTAATAGTTCGGAAGAAAAAATATCCCCTGGAGGCACCAAACCAGGGAGCAGATCAGGATCACCAAAACAGGCTGACACTCAAACAGGACGCATGGTTGACTGATGAGCAACACTGACTTGGGAGATTTTGAGACAACCATGCATTTGGTAAAATACACAGACACCACGACGATGTGAAATCTTGGTGGGCTGTTTATGATGTGGGCAGGTTAACAAACTGAGGCACGGCACCACACCACAAGTGGTTTTCTCATCCCAGTTCCTTAACCAATTGATAACAGGAACGCGGAATTGTGTTTTCTGTATTAATGTTGCTCAGTGAGAATTGTATTCAACCCCCACTTTTGCAAAAACAGTTTATGGCTGAACGTTCTGCACTGAAATTGTACAGAAAAAGACAATCTCCTCTCCCATTGGCTTCAAACTGATATGTTCAACTGTTTAAACTGACAGGATAAAGAGAATGTATTCATCCTCTCGGGGCCCATTAACTCTGTTAATATACACAAGGAACCTCACAAAAAGAGGAACAGGGTCATTGTGCTAAACTGACTGGAACTGCGTGTGAGTTCGGGTCAACAATATGTAGTAAAGATTTGGAGGTGTCGGTGTTGGACTGGGGTGGACAAAATTAAATAATCACACAACATCAGGTTATAGTGCAACAGGTTTATTTGATAGTACTGGGTTTCGTAGCGCTGTTTCTTCATGGAGCATAACATCATACGACACAGAATTTATAGTAAAGGATTACAGGGTGATGCCACTGAAATGAAATATTTAAAAGTGAAAGTGTACTGTCTTTTCAGTTTGTCTTCTTTTAGAAATACCATATTAGATTTTGTTCTTTCATATGTAAACCGTATGTAAAAATAGCTAAATTCTCAGGTAAATCTTTAACAATAGGTGCCACCTCAGCTCAGATTCAGCCTTGAAGGTGTGAGGTTGAAATCTGCCTGTGTCCCAATGTTCTGTCGTGGCAGAAGCTGGGGGTATCCTGCCTCATGGCTTTCAAGATGTATTTGACATCGGCAATGAGGTTCCCACATCGGGTCCCATTGCCTAATAGATGGGACATCCTGGTGTGTTGGCTCGGTGTACCTTCGGAAGGCAGTAAATTCGCCTGCATGAGAAGTGCATGAGATGAGGTTGATGGAACTCTGAAAACGTGCATTTCAGAGCTTAGATCAGAGTGGTGCTGGAAAAGCACAGCAGGTCAGGCAGCATCCGAGGAGCAGGAAAAACGACTGATTCGGGCAAAGATCCCCATCAGGATTTTGGAGGTGCCGAGCAGAGAAACAGAACCACCATTCCAGCTCTTCCCTGTTGAGCAGACAACCGAAATTAATCTAGATGTATTTGCCAACATTTGTCCCGTACCCCTCCAAAACCTCCCTGTCATCATCCCACCCAGATGCCATTTAAATACAAACATAGAGACGTACAGCATGCAACAGTCCCATTTATGGTTTGCACCAAATAAAGGAGCAGGAACAGCGTCTCTGCTTCCTCCTGAATTGTACAAAACAAAGGAGCAGGAGCAGCGTCACTGCTTCCTCCTGTATAACAGAAAATAAAGGAGCTGGAGCAGCGTCACTGCTTCCTCCTATTTTATCGAAAACAAAGGAGCTGGAGCAGCGTCTCTGCTTATTCCTGTATAATAGAAAATAAAGGGGCTGGAGCAGCGTCACTGCTTCCTGTGGTATTATAGAAAATAAAGGACCTGGAGCAGCGTCTCTGCTTACTCCTGTATTATAGAAAATAAAGGAGCTGGAGCAGCGTCACTGCTTCCTCCTGAATTGTACAAAATAAAGGAGCTGGAGCAGCGTCACTGCTTCCTCCTGTGCTATAGAAAATAAAGGAGCTGGAGCAGCGTCACTGCTTCCTCCTGTATTATAGAAAATAAAGGAGCCGGAGCAGCGTCTCTGCTACCTCCTCTATTACAGAAAATAAAGGAGCTGGAGCAGCGTCACTGCTTCCCCCTGTATTATAGAAAATAAAGGAGCTGGAGCAGCGTCACTGCTTCCTCATGTATTATAGAAAATAAAGGAGCTGGAGCAGCGTCACTGCTTCCCCCTGTATTATAGAAAATAAAGGAGCTGGAGTAGCGTCACTGCTTCCTCTTGTACGAAAGAAAATAAAGGAGCTGGAGCAGCGTCACTGCTTCCTTTTGTATTATAGAAAATAAAGGAGATGGAGCAGCGTCACTGCTTCCTCCTGTATTATAGAAAATAAAGGAGCCGGAGCAGCGTCACTGCTTCCTCCTGTATTATAGAAAATAAAGGAGCTGGAGCAGCGTCACTGTTTCCTCTTGTATTATAGATAACAAAGCAGCTGGAGCAGCGTCTCTGCTTCCTCCTGTATGATAGAAAATAAAGGAGCTGGTGTAGCGTCCCTGCTTCCCCCTGTATTATAGACATTAAAGGTGCTGGAGTAGCGTCAATGCTTCCTCTTGTATTATTGAAAATAAAGCAGCTGGAGCAGCGTCACTGCTTCCTCCTGTATTATAGAAAATAAAGGAGCTGGAGCAGCGTCTCTGATTCCTCCTGTATTATACAAAATAAAGGAGCCGGAGCAGCGTCACTGCTTCCTGCTATGTTATAGAAAATAAACGAGCCGGAGCAGCGTCACTGCTTCCTCCTGTATTACAGAAAAGAAAGGAGCTGGAGCAACGTCACTCCTTCCTCCTGTACTACAGAAAATAAAGGTGCTGGAGCAGCGTCACCGCTTCCTCCTGTATTACAGAAAATAAAGGAGCTGGAGAGCGTCACTGCTTCCCTCTGTATTATAGATAATAAAGAAGCTGAAGCCGCGTCACTGTTTCCTCTTGTATTATAGAAAATAAAGAAGCTGGAGCCGCGTCACTGTTTCCTCTTGTATTATAGAAAATAAAAGGAGCTGGAGCAGCGTCCCTGCTTCCTCCTCAATTATAGAAAATAAGGGAGCTGGAGAAGCCACACTGCTTCCCTCTGCATTATAGAAAATAAAGAAGCTGGAGCCGCGTCACTGTTTCCTCTTGTATTATAGAAAATAAAGGAGCTGGAGCAGCGTCACTGCTTCCTCCTGTATTATAGAAAATAAAGGAGCTGGAGTAGCGTCACTGTTTACTCCTGTATTATAGAAAATAAAGGAGCTGGAGTAGCGTCACTGCTTCCTCTTGCACGGAAGAAAATGAACGAGCTGGAGCAGCGTCACTGCTTCCTCCTGTATTATAGAAAATAAAGGATCTGGAGAAGCTTCACTGCTTCCCTCTGCATTATAGAAAATAAAGAAGCTGGAGCCGCGTCACTGTTTCCTCTTGTATTATAGAAAATAAAGGAGCTGGAGCAGCGTCACTGCTTTCTCCTGTATTATAGAAAATAAAGGAGCTGGAGCAGCGTCACTGCTTCCTCCTGTATTATAGACAAAAAAGGAGCCGGAGCAGCGTCACTGCTTCCTCCTGTATTATAGAAAATAAAGGAGCTGGAGCAGAGTCACTGCTTCCTCCAGTATTATAAATAAGAAAGGAGCTGGAGCAACGTAACTGCTTCCTCCTAGATTATGGAAAATAAAGGAGCTGGAGCAGAGTCACTGCTTCCTCTTGTATTATTGAAAATAAAGGAGCTGGAGCATCGTCAGTCCTTCCTCCTGTATTATAGAAAATAAAGCAGCTGGAGCAGCGTCACTGCTTCTTCCTGTATTATAGAAAATAAAGGAGCAGGAATAGCGTCACTGCTTCCTCCTGTAATATAGAAAATAAAGGAGCTGTAGCAGCGTCACTGCTTCCCCCTGTATTATAGAAGATAAAGGAGCTGGAGCAGCGTCTTTGCTTACTTCTGCATTATAGCAAATAAAGGAGCTGGAGCAGCGTTACTGCTTCATCCTGTATTATAGAAAATAAAGGAGCTGGAGCAGCGTCTCTGCTTCCTCCTGTATGAAAGAAAATAAAGGAGCTGGAGCAGCGTCTCTGCTTCCTCCTGTATTATAGAAAATAAAGGAGCTGGAGCAGCGTCACTGCTTCCTCCTGCATTCTAGAAAACAAAGGAGCTGGAGCAGCGTCAATACGTCCTCTTGTAATTTAGAAAATAAAGAAGCTGGAGCAGCGTCACTGCTTCCTCTTGTATTATAGAAAATAAAGGAGCTGGAGCAGTGTCACTGCTTCCTCTTGTATCATAGAAAATAAAGGAGCTGGAGCAGTGTCACTGCTTCCTCTTGTATTATAGAAAATAAAGGAGCTGGAGCAGCGTCACTCCTTCCTCATGTATTATAGTAAATAAAGGACACTGCTTCCTCCTGTATTATAGAACATAATGGTGCTGGAACAGCGTCACTGCTTCCTCCTGTACATAGAAAATAAAGGAGCTGGAGCAGAATCACTGCTTCCTCCTGTATTATAGAAAATAAAGGAGCTGGAGCAGCGTCTCTGCTTCGTCCTGTATTGCAGAAAATAAAGGAGCTGGAGCAGTGTCACTGCTTCCTCTTGTATTATATAAAATAAAGGAGCTGGTGCAGCGTCACTCCTTCCTCCTGTACTATAGAAAATAAAGGAGCTGGAGCAGCGTCACTCCCTCCTCCTGTACTATAGAAAATAAAGTAGCTGGAGCAGCGTCACTGCTTCCCCCTGTATTATAGATAATAAAGGAGCCGCAGCAGCGTCACAGCTTCCTCCTGAATTATAGAAAATAAAGGAGCCGGAGCAGCGTCACTGCTTCCTCTTGTATGAAAAAAAATAAAGGGGCTGGAGCAGCGTCACTGCTTCCTCCTGTATTATAGAAAATAAAGGAGCTGGAGCAGCGTCACCGCTTCCTCCTGTATTATAGAAAATAAAGGAGCTGGAGCAGCGTCACCGCTTCCTCCTGTATTATAGAAAATAAAGGAGCCGCAGCAGCGTCACAGCTTCCTTCTGAATTATAGAAAATAAAGGAGCCGGAGCAGCGTCACTGCTTCCTCCTGTATTATAGAAAATAAAGGAGCTGGAGAAGCGTCACTGCTTCCTCCTGTATTCTAGAAAATAAAGGAGCCGGAGCAGCGTCACTGCTTCCTCCTGTATTATAGAAAATAAAGGAGCTGGAGCAGCGTCACTGCTTCCTCCTGTGCTATAGAAAATAAAGGAGCTGGGGCAGCGTCACTGCTTCCCCCTGTATTATAGAAGATAAAGGAGCTGGAGTAGCGTCACTGCTTCCTATTGTGTGAAAGAAAATAAAGGAGCTGGTGCAGCGTCACTGCTTCCTCCTGTATTATAAAAAATAAAGGAGCTGGAGCAGCGTCACTGCTTCCCCCTGTATTATAGAAAATAAAGGAACTGGAGTTGCGTCAATGCTTCCTCTTGTGTGAAAGAAAATAAAGGAGCTGGAGTAGCGTCACTGCTTCCTCTTGTGTGAAAGAAAATAAAGGAGCTGGAGCAGCGTCTCTGCTTCCTCCTGTATTATAGAAAATAAAGGAGCTGGAGCAGCATCACTGCTTCCTCCTGTATTATAGAAAATAAAGGAGCTGGAGAAGCGTCACTGCTTCCTCTTGTATGAAACAAAATAAAGGAGCTGGAGCAACGTCACTGCTTCCTCCTGTATTATAGAAAATAAAGGACCTGGAGCAGAGTCACCCCTTCCTCCTGCATGATAAAAAATAAAAGAGCTGGAGCAGCGTCACTGCTTCCTGCTATATTACAGAAAATAAAGGACACTGCTTCCTCCTGTATTATAGAACATAAAGGAGCTGGAACAGCGTCACTGCTTCCCCCTGTATTATGGAAAATAAAGGAGCTGGAGTAGCGTCACTGCTTCCTCTTGTATGAAACAAAATAAAGGAGCTGGAGCAGCGTCTTTGCTTCCTTCTGCATTATAGCAAATAAAGGAGCTGGAGCAGCGTCTCTGCTTCCTCCTGTATTATAGAAAATAAAGGAAACTGCTTCCTACTGTAATATAGAAAATAAAGGAGCTGGAGCAGCGTCACTGCTTCGTCCTGTATTATAGAAAATAAAGGAGCTGGAGCAGCGTCACTGCTTCCTCCTGTATTATAGAAAATAAAGGAGCTGGTGCAGCGTCACTGCTTCCCCTTGCATTCCAGAAAATAAAGGAGCTGGAGCAGCGTCACTGCTTCCTCTTGTATGAAACAAAATAAAGGAGCTGGAGCAGCGTCACTGCTTCCTCCTGTATTATAGAAAATAAAGGAGCTGGAGCAGCGTCACCGCTTCCTCCTGTATTATAGAAAATAAAGGTGCTGGAGAAGCGTCACTGCTTCCCTCTGTATGATAGAAAATAAAGAAGCTGGAGCCGCGTCACTGTATCCTCTTGTATTATAGAAATTAAAGGAGCTGGAGCAGCGTCACTGCTTCCTCCTGTATTATAAAAAATAAAGGAGCTGGAGCAGCGTCACTGCTTCCTCCTGTATTATAGAAAATAGAGGAGCTGGATCAGCGTCACTGCTTCCTCCTGCATTATAGAAAATAAAGGACCTGGATCAGAGTCACTGTTTCCTCCTGCATTATAAAAAATAAAGGAGCTGGAGCAGCGTCACTGCTTCCTCCTATATTATAGAAAATAAAGGACACTGCTTCCTCCTGTATTATAGAAAATAAAGGGAACTGCTTCCTCATGTAATATAGAAAATAAAGGAGCTGGAGCAGAGTCACTGCTTCCTCTTGTATTATAGAAAATAAAGGAGCTGGAGCAGCGTCACTCCTTTCTCCTGTATTATAGAAAATAAAGGAAACTGCGTTCTCCTGTATTATAGAACATAAAGGAGTGGAACAGCGTCACTGCTTCCTCCTGTATTATAGAAAATAAAGGAAACCGTTTCCTCCTGTAATATAGAAAATAAAGGAGCTGGAGCAGAGTCACTGCTTCCTCCTGTATTATAGAAAATAAAGGAGCTGGAGCTGCGTCACTGCTTCCTCTTGTGTGAAAGAAAATAAAGAAGCTGGAGCAGCGTCACTGCTTCCTCCTGTATTATAGAAAATAAAGGATTTGGAGCAGCGTCACTGCTTCCTCCTGTATTATAGAAAATAAAAGGAGCTGGAGCAGCGTCACTGCTTCCTCTTGTACGACAGAAAATAAAGGATTTGGAGAAGCGTCACTGCTTCCTCCTGTATTATAGAAAATAAAGGAGCTGGAGCAGCGTCATTGCTTCCTTCTGCATTATAGCAAATAAAGGAGCTGGAGCAGCGTCTCTGCTTCCTCCTGTATTATAGAAAATAATGGAGCTGGAGCAGCGTCACTCCTTTCTCCTGTATTATAGAAAATAAAGGAGCTGGAGCAGCGTCTCTGCTTCCTCCTGTATTATAGAAAATAAAGCAGCTGGAGCAGCGTCACTGCTCCCTCCTATATTATAGAAAATAAAGGAGCCGGAGCAGCGTCACTATTTCCTCTTGTATTATAGAAAATAAAGGAGCTGGAGCAGCGTCATTGCTTCCTCCCGTATTATAGAAAATAAAGGAGCTGGAGCAGCGTCACTGCTTCCTCCTGTATAATAGAAAATAAAGGAGATGTTGCACCGTCTCTTCTTCCTCCTCTATCATAGAAAATAAAGGAGATGGAGCACCGTCTCTTCTTCCTCCTGTATTATAGAAAATAAAGGAGCTGGAGCAGCGTAACTGCTTCCTCTTGTATTCGAGAAAATAAACGAGCTGGAGCAGTGTCACTGCTTCCTCTTATATTATAGAAAATAAAGGAGCTGGAGCAGCGTCACTCCTTTCGCCTGTATTATAGAAAATAAAGGAAACTGCTTCCTCCTGTATTATAGAACATAAAGGAGCTGGAACAGAGTCACTGCTTCCTCCTGTATTATAGAAAATAAAGGAAACTGCTTCCTCCTGTAATATAGAAAATAAAGGAGCTGGAGCAGCGTCACTTCTTCGTCCTGTATTATAGAAAAGAAAGGAGCTGGAGCAGCGTCTCTGCTTCCTCCTGTATTATAGAAAATAAAGCAGCTGGAGCAGCGTCACTGCTTCCTCCTGTATTTTAGAAAATAAAGGACCAGGAATAGCGTCACTGCTTCCTCCTGTAATATAGAAAGTAAAGGAGCTGGAGCAGCGTCTCTGCTTCCTCCTGTATTATAGAAAATAAAGCAGCTGGAGCAGCGTCACTGCTTCCTCCTGTATTATAGAAAATAAAGGACCAGGAACAGCGTCACTGCTTCCTACTGTAATATAGAAAATAAAGGAGCTGGAGCAGCGTCACTGCTTCGTCCTGTATTATAGAAAATAAAGGAGCTGGAGCAGCGTCACTGCTTCCTCCTGTATTATAGAAAATAAAGGAGCTGGTGCAGCGTCACTGCTTCGCCTTGCATTCCAGAAAATAAAGGAGCTGGAGCAGCGTCACTGCTTCCTCTTGTATGAAACAAAATAAAGGAGCTGGAGCAGCGTCACTGCTTCCTCCTGTATTATAGAAAATAAAGGAGCTGGAGCAGCGTCACCGCTTCCTCCTGTATTATAGAAAATAAAGGAGCTGGAGAAGCGTCACTGCTTCCCTCTGTATGATAGAAAATAAAGAAGCTGGAGCCGCGTCACTGTATCCTCTTGTATTATAGAAAATAAAGGAGCTGGAGCAGCGTCACTGCTTCCTCCTGTATTATAAAAAATAAAGGAGCTGGAGTTGCGTCACTGCTTCCTCCTGGATTATAGAAAATAGAGGAGCTGGAACAGCGTCACTGCTTCCTCCTGTATTATAGAAAATAAAAGACCTGGAGCAGAGTCACTGTTTCCTCCTGCATTATAAAAAATAAAGGAGCTGGAGCAGCGTCACTGCTTCCTCCTATATTATAGAAAATAAAGGACACTGCTTCCTCCTGTATTATAGAAAATAAAGGGAACTGCTTCCTCCTGTAATATAGAAAATAAAGGAGCTGGAGCAGAGTCACTGTTTCCTCCTGCATTATAAAAAATAAAGGAGCTGGAGCAGCGTCACTGCTTCCTCCTGTATTATAGAAAATAAAGGAGCTGAAGCAGCGTCACTGGTTCCTCTTGTGTGAAAGAAAATAAAGAAGCTGGAGCAGCGTCACTGCTTCCTCCTGTATTATAGAAAATAAAGGATTTGGAGCAGCGTCACTGCTTCCTCCTGTATTATAGAAAATAAAAGGAGCTGGAGCAGCGTCACTGCTTCCTCCTGTATTATAGAAAATAAAAGGAGCTGGAGAAGCGTCACTGCTTCGTCCTGTATTATAGAAAATAAAGGAGCTGGAGCAGCGTCATTGCTTCCTTCTGCATTATAGCAAATAAAGGAGCTGGAGCAGCGTCTCTGCTTCCTCCTGTATTATAGAAAATAAAGGAGCTGGAGCAGCGTCACTCCTTTCTCCTGTATTATAGAAAATAAAGGAGCTGGAGCAGCGTCTCTGCTTCCTCCTGTATTATAGAAAATAAAGCAGCTGGAGCAGCGTCACTGCTCCCTCCTGTATTATAGAAAATAAAGGAGCCGGAGCAGCGTCACTATTTCCTCTTGTATTATACAAAATAAAGGAGCTGGAGCAGCGTCATTGCTTCCTCCCGTATTATAGAAAATAAAGGAGCTGGAGCAGCGTCACTGCTTCCTCCTGTATAATAGAAAATAAAGGAGATGTTGCACCGTCTCTTCTTCCTCCTGTATCATAGAACATAAAGGAGATGGAGCACCGTCTCTTCTTCCTCCTGTATTATAGAAAATAAAGGAGCTGGAGCAGCGTAACTGCTTCCTCCTGTATTCTAGAAAATAAACGAGCTGGAGCAGTGTCACCGCTTCCTCTTATATTATAGAAAATAAAGGAGCTGGAGCAGCGTCACTCCTTTCTCCTGTATTATAGAAAATAAAGGAAACTGCTTCCTCCTGTATTATAGAAAATAAAGGAGCTGGAGCAGCGTCACTTCTTCGTCATGTATTATAGAAAATAAAGGAGCTGGAGCAGCGTCTCTGCTTCCTCCTGTATTATAGAAAATAAAGCAGCTGGAGCAGCGTCACTGCTTCCTCCTGTATTATAGAAAATAAAGGACCAGGAATAGCGTCACTGCTTCCTCCTGTATTATAGAAAATAAAGGAGCTGGAGCAGCGTCACTGCTTCCTCCTGTATTATAGAAAATAAAGGACCAGGAATAGCGTCACTGCTTCCTCCTGTATTATAGAAAATAAAGGAGCTGGAGCAGCGTCACTCCTTCCTCCTGTATTATCGAAAATAAAGGAGCTGGAGCAGCGTCCTTGCTTACTTCTGCCTTATAGCAAATAAAGGAGCTGGAGCAGCGTTACTGCTTCCTCCTGTATTATAGAAATTAAGGAGCTGGAGCAGCGTCTCTGCTTCCTCCTGTATTATAGAAAATAAAGGAGCTGGAGCAGCGTCACTGCTTCCTCCTGCATTATAGAAAACAAAGGAGCTGGAGCAGCGTCAATGCTTCCTCTTGTATTATAGAAAATAAAGAAGCTGGAGCAGCGTCACTGCTTCCTCTTGTAGTATAGAAAATAAAGGAGCTGGAGCAGCGTCCCTGCTTCCTCTTGTATTATAGAAAATAAAGGAGCTGGAGCAGCGTCACTGCTTCCTCTTGTATTATAGAAAATAAAGGAGCTGGAGCAGCGTCACTCCTTCCTCCTGTATTACAGAAAATAAAGGACACTGCTTCCTCCTCTATTATATAACATAAAGGTGCTGGAACAGCGTCACTGCTTCCTCCTGTATTATAGAAAATAAAGGAAACTGCTTCCTACTGTACATAGAAAATAAAGGAGCTGGAGCAGAGTCACTGCTTCCACCTGTATTATAGAAAATAAAGGAGCTGGAGCAGCGTCACTGCTTCCTCCTGTATTATAGAAAATAAAGGAGGTGGAGCAGCGTCTCTGCTTCGTCCTGTATTACAGAAAATAAAGGAGCTGGAGCAGTGTCACTGCTTCCTCTTGTATTATATAAAATAAAGGAGCTGGAGCAGCGTCACTCCTTCCTCCTGTACTATAGAAAATAAAGGAGCTGGAGCAGCGTCACTCCTTCCTCCTGTACTATAGAAAATAAAGTAGCTGGAGCAGCGTCACTGCTTCCCCCTGTATTATAGATAATAAAGGAGCCGCAGCAGCGTCACAGCTTCCTCCTGAATTATATAAAATAAAGAAGCTGGAGCAGCGTCTCTGCTTCCTCCTGTATTATAGAAAATAAAGGAGCTGGAGCAGCGCCACTCCTTTCTCCTGTATTATAGAAAATAAAGGAGCTGGAGCAGCGTCTCTGCTTCCTCCTGTATGATAGAAAATAAAGAAGCTGGAGCAGCGTCACTGCTTCCTCTTGTATTATAGAAAATAAAGGAGCTGGAGCAGTGTCACTGCTTCCTCTTGTATTATAGAAAATAAAGGAGCTGGAGCAGCGTCACTGCTTCCTCTTGTATGATCGAAAATAAAGGAGCTGGAGCAGCGTCACTCCTTCCTCCTGTATTATCGAAAATAAAGGACACTGCTTCCTCCTGTATTATAGAACATAAAGGTGCTGGAACAGCGTCACTGCTTCCTCCTGTATTATAGAACATAAAGGAAACTGCTTCCTCCTGTACATAGAAAATAAAGGAGCTGGAGCAGAGTCACTGCTTCCTCCTGTATTATAGAAAATAAAGGAGCTGGAGCAGCATCACTGCTTCCTCCTGTATTATAGAAAATAAAGGAGCTGGAGCAGCGTCTCTGCTTCGTCCTGTATTACAGAAAATAAAGGAGCTGGAGCAGCGTCACTCCTTCCTCCTGTACTATAGAAAATAAAGGAGCTGGAGCAGCGTCACTCCTTCCTCCTGTACTATAGAAAATAAAGTAGCTGGAGCAGCGTCACTGCTTCCCCCTGTATTATAGATAATAAAGGAGCCGCAGCAGAGTCACAGCTTCCTCCTGAATTATAGAAAATAAAGGAGCCGGAGCAGCGTCACTGCTTCCTCTTGTATAAAAAAAAATAAAGGGGCTGGAGCAGCGTCACTGCTTCCTCCTGAATTATAGAAAATAAAGGAGCAGGAGAAGCGTCACCGCTTCCTCCTGTATTATAGAAGATAAAGGAGCTGGAGCAGCGTCACCGCTTCCTCCTGTATTATAGAAAATAAAGGAGCTGGAGCAGCGTCACTCCTTCCTCCTGAATTACAGAAAATAAAGGACACTGCTTCCTCCTCTATTATATAACATAAAGGTGCTGGAACAGCGTCACTGCTTCCTCCTGTATTATAGAAAATAAAGGAAACTGCTTCCTACTGTACATAGAAAATAAAGGAGCTGGAGCAGAGTCACTGCTTCCACCTGTATTATAGAAAATAAAGGAGCTGGAGCAGCGTCACTGCTTCCTCCTGTATTATAGAAAATAAAGGAGGTGGAGCAGCGTCTCTGCTTCGTCCTGTATTACAGAAAATAAAGGAGCTGGAGCAGTGTCACTGCTTCCTCTTGTATTATATAAAATAAAGGAGCTGGAGCAGCGTCACTCCTTCCTCCTGTACTATAGAAAATAAAGGAGCTGGAGCAGCGTCACTCCTTCCTCCTGTCCTATAGAAAATAAAGTAGCTGGAGCAGCGTCACTGCTTCCCCCTGTATTATAGATAATAAAGGAGCCGCAGCAGCGTCACAGCTTCCTCCTGAATTATATAAAATAAAGAAGCTGGAGCAGCGTCTCTGCTTCCTCCTGTATTATAGAAAATAAAGGAGCTGGAGCAGCGCCACTCCTTTCTCCTGTATTATAGAAAATAAAGGAGCTGGAGCAGCGTCTCTGCTTCCTCCTGTATTATAGAAAATAAAGGAGCTGGAGCAGTGTCACTGCTTCCTCTTGTATTATAGAAAATAAAGGAGCTGGAGCAGCGTCACTGCTTCCTCTTGTATGATCGAAAATAAAGGAGCTGGAGCAGCGTCACTCCTTCCTCCTGTATTATCGAAAATAAAGGACACTGCTTCCTCCTGTATTATAGAACATAAAGGTGCTGGAACAGCGTCACTGCTTCCTCCTGTATTATAGAACATAAAGGAAACTGCTTCCTCCTGTACATAGAAAATAAAGGAGCTGGAGCAGAGTCACTGATTCCTACTGTATTATAGAAAATAAAGGAGCTGGAGCAGCGTCACTGCTTCCTCCTGTATTATAGAAAATAAAGGAGCTGGAGCAGCGTCTCTGCTTCGTCCTGTATTACAGAAAATAAAGGAGCTGGAGCAGCGTCACTCCTTCCTCCTGTACTATAGAAAATAAAGGAGCTGGAGCAGCGTCACTCCTTCCTCCTGTACTATAGAAAATAAAGTAGCTGGAGCAGCGTCACTGCTTCCCCCTGTATTATAGATAATAAAGGAGCCGGAGGAGAGTCACAGCTTCCTCCTGAATTAAAAAAAATAAAGGGGCTGGAGCAGCGTCACTGCTTCCTCCTGAATTATAGAAAATAAAGGAGCTGGAGAAGCGTCAACGCTTCCTCCTGTATTATAGAAGATAAAGGAGCTGGAGCAGCATCACAGCTTCCTCCTGAATTATAGGAAATAAAGGAGCCGGAGCAGCGTCACTGCTTCCTCTTGTATAAAAAAAAATAAAGGGGCTGGAGCAGCTTCACTGCTTCCTCCTGTATTATAGAAAATAAAGGAGCTGGAGAAGCGTCACCGCTTCCTCCTGTATTATAGAAGATAAAGGAGCGGGAGCAGCGTCACCGCTTCCTCCTGTATTATAGAAAATAAAGGAGCCGCAGCAACGTCACTGCTTCCTGCTGTAGTACAGAAAATAAAGGAGGTGGAGAAGCGTCACTGCTTCCTCCTGTATTCTAGAAAATAAAGGATCCGGAGCAGCGTCAGTGCTTCCTCCTGTATTATAGAAAATAAAGGAGCTGGAGCAGCGTCACTGCTTCCTCCTGTGCTAAATAAAAAAAAGGAGCTGGAGCAGCGTCACTGCTTCCCCCTGTATTATAGAAAATAAAGGAGCTGGAGTAGCGTCACTGCTTCCTATTGTGTGAAAGAAAATAAAGGAGCTGGAGCAGCGTCACTGCTTCCACCTGTATTATAAAAAATAAAGGAGCTGGAGTAGCGTCACTGCTTCCTCTTGTGTGAAAGAAAATAAAGGAGCTGGAGTAGCGTCACTGCTTCCTCTTGTGTGAAAGAAAATAAAGGAGCTGGAGCAGCGTCTCTGCTTCCTCCTGTATTATAGAAAATAAAGGAGCTGGAGCAGCGTCACTGCTTCCTCCTGTATTATAGAAAATAAAGGAGCTGGTGCTGCGTCACTGCTTCCTCCTGTATTATGGAAAATAAAGGAGCTGGAGTAGCGTCACTGCTTCCTCTTGTATGAAACACAATAAAGGAGCTGGAGCAGGGTCTCTGCTTCCTCCTGTATTATAGAAAATAAAGGAGCTGGAGAAGAGTCACCCCTTCCTCCTGCATTATAAAAAATAAAGGAGCTGGAGCAGCGTCACTGCTTCCTCCTATATTATAGAAAATAAAGGAAACTGCTTCCTCCTGTAATATATAAAATAATGGAGCTGGAGCAGAGTCAATGCTTCCTCTTGTACTACAGAAAATAAACGAGCTGGAGCAGTGTCACTGCTTCCTCTTGTATTATAGAACATAAAGGAGCTGGAACAGCGTCACTGCTTCCTCCTGTATAATAGAAAATAAAGGAAACTGCTTCCGCCTGTAATATAGAAAATAATGGAGCTGGAGCAGAGTCAATGCTTCCTCTTGTACTACAGAAAATAATCGAGCTGGGGCAGTGTCACTGCTTCCTCTTGTATTATAGAAAATAATGGAGCTGGAGCAGCGTCACTCCTTTCTCCTGTATTATAGAAAATAAAGGACACTGCTTCCTCCTGTACTATAGAACATAAAGGAGCTGGAACAGCGTCACTGCTTCCTCCTGTATTATAGAAAATAAAGGAAACTGCTTCCTCCTGTAATATAGAAAATAAAGCAGCTGGAGCAGCGTCTCTGCTTCCTCCTGTATTGTAGAAAATAAAGGAGCTGGAGCAGCGTCTTTGCTTCCTTCTGCATTATAGCAAATGAAGGAGCTGGAGAAGCGTCACTGCTTCCTCCTGTATTATTAGAAAATAAAGGAGCTGGAGCAGCGTCTCTGCTTCCTCCTGTATTATAGAAAATAAAGAAGCTGGAGCAGCGTCACTGCTTCCTCTTATATTATAGAAAATAAAGGAGCTGGAGCAGCGTCACTCCTTTCTCCTGTATTATCGAAAATAAAGGACACTGCTTCCTCCTGTATTATAGAACATAAAGGAGCTGGAACAGCGTCACTGCTTCCTCCTGTATTATAGAAAATAAAGGAGCTGGAGCAGCGTCTCTGCTTCCTCCTGTATTATAGAAAATAAAGGAGCTGGAGCAGCGTCTCTGCTTCCTCCTGTATTATAGAAAATAAAGCAGCTGGAGCAGCGTCACTGCTTCCTCCTGTATTATAGAAAATAAAGGAGCTGGAGCAGCGTCACTGCTTCCTCCTGTATTATAGAAAATAAAGGAGCTGGAGCAACGTCTCTGCTTCCTCCTGTATTATAGAAAATAAAGGAGCTGGAGCAGCGTCACTCCTTTCTCCTGTATTATAGAAAATAAAGAAGCTGGAGCAGCGTCTCTGCACACTTCTGCATTATTGCAAATAAAGGAGCTGCAGCAGCGTCACTGCTTCCTCCTGTATTATGGAAAATAAAGGAGCTGGAGCAGCGTCTCTGCTTCCTCCTGTATTATAGAAAATAAAGGAGCTGGAGCAGAGTCACTCCTTTTGCCTGTATTATAGAAAATAAAGGAGCTGGAGCAGCGTCTCTGCTTCCTCCTGTATTATAGAAAATAAAAGAGCTGGAGCAGCGTCACTGCTTCCTCCTGTATTATATTCAATAAAGGAGCTGGATCAGCGTCACTCCTTTCTCCTGTATTATAGAAAATAAAGTAGCTGGAGCAGCGTCTCTGCTTCCTCCTGTATTATAGAAAATAAAGGAGCTGGAGCAGCGTCACTGCTTCCTCCTGTATTCTAGAAAATAAAGCAGCTGGAGCAGCGTCACTTTTTTCTCCTGCATTATAGAAAACTAAGGAGCTGGAGCAGCGTCAATGCGTCCTCTTGTATTATAGAAAATAAAGAAGCTGGATCAGCGTCACTGCTTCCTCTTGTATTATAGAAAATAAAGTCGCTGGAGCAGCGTCACTGCTTCCTCTTGTATTATAGAAAATAAAGGAGCTGGAGCTGCGTCACTCCTTCCTCCTGTATTATAGAAAATAAAGGACACTGCTTCCTCCTGTATTATAGAAAATAAAGCAGCTGCAGCAGCGTCACTTCTCCCTCCTGTATTATAGAAAATAAAGGAGCCGGAGCAGCGTCACTATTTCCTCTTGTATTATAGAAAATAAAGGAGCTGGAGCAGCGTCATTGCTTCTTCCCGTATTATAGAAAATAAAGGAGCTGGAGCAGCGTCACTGCTTCCTCCTGTATAATAGAAAATAAAGGAGATGTAGCACCGTCTCTTCTTCCACCTGTATCATAGAAAATAAAGGAGATGGAGCACTGTCTCTTCTTCCTCCTGTATTATAGAAAATAAAGGAGCTGGAGCAGCATAACTGCATCCTCCTGTATTCTAGAAAATAAAGTAGCTGGAGCAGCGTCACTGCTTCCTCTTATATTATAGAAAATAAAGGAGCTGGAGCAGCGTCACTCCTTTCTCCTGTATTATCGAAAATAAAGGACACTGCTTCCTCCTGTATTATAGAACATAAAGGAGCTGGAACAGCGTCACTGCTTCCTCCTGTATTATAGAAAATAAAGGAAACTGCTTCCTCCTGTAATGTAGAAAATAAAGGAGCTGGAGCAGCGTCACTGCTTCGTCCTGTATTATAGAAAATAAAGGAGCTGGAGCAGCGTCTCTGCTTCCTCCTGTATTATAGAAAATAAAGGAGCTGGAGCAGCGTCACTGCTTCCTCCTGTATTATAGAAAATAAAGGAGCTGGAGCAACGTCTCTGCTTCCTCCTGTATTATAGAAAATAAAGGAGCTGGAGCAGCGTCACTCCTTTCTCCTGTATTATAGAAAATAAAGAAGCTGGAGCAGCGTCTCTGCTTCCTCCTGTATTATAGAAAATGAAGGAGCCGGAGCAGCGTCACTATTTCCTCCTGTATTATAGAAAATAACGGAGCTGGAGCAGCGTCACTCCTTTCTCCTGTATTATAGAAAATAAAGAAGCTGGAGCAGCGTCTCTGCTTCCTCCTGTATTATAGAAAATGAAGGAGCCGGAGCAGCGTCACTATTTCCTCCTGTATTATTGAAAATAAAGCAGCTGGAGCAGCGTCACTACTTCCTCCTGTATTATAGAAAATGAAGGAGCCGGAGCAGCGTCACTATTTCCTCATGTATTATAGAAAATAAAGGAGCTGGAGCAGCGGCTTTGCTTCCTCCTGTATTATAGAAAATAAAAGAGCTGGAGCAGCGTCACTGCTTCCTCCTGTATTATATTAAATAAAGGAGATGGAGCACCGTCTCTTCTTCCTCCTGTATTATAGATAATAAAGCAGATGGAGCACCGTCTCTTCTTCCTCCTGTATTATAGAAAATAAAGGAGCTGGAGCAGCGTCACTGCTTCCTCATGTATTATAGAAAATAAAGGAGCTGGAGCAGCGTCAATGCGTCCTCTTGTATTATAGAAAATAAAGAAGCTGGAGCAGTGTCACTGATTCCTCGTGTATTATAGAAAATAAAGGAGCTGGAGCAGTGTCACTGCTTCCTCTTGTATTATAGAAAATAAAGGAGCTGGAGCAGTGTCACTGCTTCCTCTTGTATTATAGAAAATAAAGGAGCTGGAGCAGCGTCACTGCTTCCTCTTGTATTATAGAAAATAAAGGAGCTGGAGCAGTGTCACTGCTTCCTCTTGTATTATAGAAAATAAAGGAGCTGGAGCAGCGTCACTGCTTCCTCTTGTATTATATAAAATAAAGGAGATGGAGCAGCGTCACTCCTTCCTCTTGTATTATAGAAAATAAAGGAGCTGGAGCAGCGTCACTGCTTCCTCTTGTATTATAGAAAATAAAGGAGCTGGAGCAGTGTCACTGCTTCCTCCTGTATTATAGAACATAAAGGAGCTGGCGCAGAGTCACTGCTTCCTCCTGTATTTTAGAAAATAAAGGAGCTGGAGCAGCGTCACTGCTTCCTCCTGTATTATAGAAAATAAAGGAGCTGGAGCAGCGTCTTTGCTTACTTCTGCATTATAGCAAATAAAGGAGCTGGAGCAGCGTCACTGCTTCCTCCTGTATTATAGAAAATAAAGGAGCTGGAGCAGCGTCTCTGCTTCCTCCTGTATTATAGAAAATAAAGGAGCTGGAGCAGCGTCACTCCTTTCTCCTGTATTATAGAAAATAAAGAAGCTGGAGCAGCGTCTCTGCTTCCTCCTGTATTATAGAAAATGAAGGAGCCGGAGCAGCGTCAGTATTTCCTCCTGTATTATAGAAAATAAAGGAGCTGGAGCAGCGTCACTATTTCCTCCTGTATTATAGAAAATAAAGGAGCTGGAGAAGCGTCTCTGCTTCCTCCTGTATTATAGAAAATAAAAGAGCTGGAGCAGCGTCACTGCTTCCTCCTGTATTATATTAAATAAAGGAGATGGAGCACCGTCTCTTCTTCCTCCTGTATTATAGAAAATAAAGGAGCTGGAGCAGCGTCACTGCTTCCTCCTGTATTCTAGAAAATAAAGCAGCTGGAGGAGCGTCACTGCTTCCTTCTGCATTATAGAAAATAAAGGAGCTGGAGCAGCGTCAATGCGTCCTCTTGTATTATAGAAAATAAAGAAGCTGGAGCAGTGTCACTGATTCCTCTTGTATTATAGAAAATAAAGGAGCTGGAGCAGTGTCACTGCTTCCTCTTGTATTATAGAAAATAAAGGAGCTGGAGCAGCGTCGCTGCTTCCTCCTATATAATAGAAAATAAAAGAGCTGGAGCAGCGTCACTGCTTCCTCCTGTATTATATTAAATAAAGGAGATGGAGCACCGTCTCTTCTTCCTCCTGTATTATAGATAATAAAGGAGATGGAGCACCGTCTCTTCTTCCTCCTGTATTATAGAAAACAAAGGAGCTGGAGCAGCGTCAATGCGTCCTCTTGTATTGTAGAAAATAAAGAAGCTGGAGCAGTGTCACTGATTCCTCTAGTATTATAGAAAATAAAGGAGCTGGAGCAGTGTCACTGCTTCCTCTTGTATTATAGAAAATAAAGGAGCTGGAGCAGCGTCACTGCTTCCTCTTGTATTATAGAAAATAAAGGAGCTGGAGCAGCGTCACTCCTTCCTCCTGTATTATAGAAAATAAAGGACACTGCTTCCTCCTGAATTATAGAACATAAAGGAGCTGGAGCAGCGTCACTGCTTCCTCCTGTATTATAGAAAATAAAGGAGCTGGAGCAGCGTCACTGCTTCCTCCTGTATTATAGAAAATAAAGGAGCTGGAGCAGCGTCACTGCTTCGTCCTGTATTATAGAAAATAAAGGAGCTGGAGCAGTGTCACTGCTTCCTCTTGTATTATATAAAATAAAGGAGCTGGAGCAGCGTCACTCCTTCCTCCTGTACTATAGAAAATAAAGGAGCTGGATCAGCGTCACTCCTTCCTCCTGTACTATAGAAAATAAAGTAGCTGGAACAGCGTCACTGCTTCCCCCTGTATAAAAGAAAATAAAGGAGCTGGAGTAGCGTCACTGCTTCCTCTTGTATGAAAGAAAATAAAGGGGCTGGAGCAGCGTCACTGCTTCCTCCTGTATTATAGACTATAAAGGAGCTGGAGCAGCGTCACCGCTTCCTCCTGTATTATAGAAAATAAAGGAGCTGGAGCAGCGTCACGGCTTCCTCCTGTATTATAGAAAATAAAGGAGCTGGACAAGCGTCACTGCTTCCTCCTGTATTCTAGAAAATAAAGGAGCCGGAGCAGCGTCACTGCTTCCTCCCGTATTATAGAAAATAAAGGAGCTGGAGCAGCGTCACTGCTTCCTCCTGTGCTATAGAAAATAAAGGAGCTGGAGCAGCGTCACTGCTTCCACCTGTATTATAGAAAATAAAGGAGCTGGAGCAGCGTCACTGCTTCCTCTTTTGTGAAAGAAAATAAAGGAGCTGGAGTAGCGTCCCTGCTTCCTCTTGTGTGAAAGAAAATAAAGGAGCTGGAGTAGCGTCACTGCTTCCTCTTGTGTGAAAGAAAATAAAGGAGCTGGAGTAGCGTCACTGCTTCCTCTTGTGTGAAAGAAAATAAAGGAGCTGGAGCAGCGTCTCTGCTTCCTCCTGTATTATAGAAAATAAAGGAGCTGGTGCAGCGTCACTGCTTCCCCCTGTATTATAGAAAATAAAGGAGCTGGAGTAGCGTCATGCTTCCACTTGTGTGAAAAAAAATAAAGGAGCTGGCGCAGCGTCTCTGCTTCCTCCTGTATTATAGAAAATAAAGGAGCTGGTGCAGCGTCAATGCTTTCCCCAGTATTATGGAAAATAAAGGAGCTGGAGCAGCGTCACTGCTTCCTCCTGTATTATAGAAAATAAAGGAGCTGGTGCAGAGTCACTGCTTCCTCCTGTATTATAGAAAATAACGGAGCTGGAGCAGCGACACTGCTTCCTCCTGTATTATAGAAAATAAAGGAGCTGGAGAAGCGTCACTGCTTCCCTCTGTCTTATAGAAAATAAAGAAGCTGGAGTCGCGTCACCGCTTCCTCCTGTATTATAGAAAATAAAGGAGCTGGAGCCGCGTAACTGCTTCCCTCTGTATTTTCGAAAATAAAGAAGCTGTAGCCGCGTCACTGCTTCCTCCTGTATTATAAAAAATAAAGGAGCTGGAGCAGCGTCACTGCTTCCTCCTGTATTATAGAAAATAAAGGACACTGCTTCCTCCTGTATTATAGAACATAAAGGAGCTGGAACAGCGTCACTGCTTCCTCCTGTATTATAGAAAATAAAGGAGCTGGAGCAGAGTCACTGCTTCCTCCTGAATTATAGAAAATAAAGGAGCTGGAGCAGCGTCACTGCTTCCTCCTGTATTATAGAAAATAAAGCAGCGGGAGCAGCGTCTCTGCTTCCTCCAGTATTGTAGAAAATAAAGGAGCTGGAGCAGCTTCTGTGCTTCCTCCTGTATTATAGAAAATAAAGAAGCTGGAGCCGCGTCACTGTATCCTCTTGTATGATAGAAAATAAAGGAGCTGGAGCAGCGTCACTGCTTCCTCCTGTATTCTAGAAAATAAAGGACCTGGAGCAGAGTCACTCCTTCCTCCTGCATTATAAAAAATAAAGGAGCTGGAGCAGCGTCACTGCTTCCTCCTGTATTATAGAAAATAAAGGACACTGCTTCCTCCTGTATTATAGAACATAAAGAAGCTGGAACAGCGTCACTGCTTCCTCCTGTATTATAGAAAATAAAGGAAACTGCTTCCTCCTGTAATATAGAAAATAAAGGAGCTGGAGCAGAGTCACTGCTTCCTCTTGTATTATAGAAAATAAAGGAGCTGGAGCATCGTCACTCCTTCCTCCTGTACTACCGAAAATAAAGGAGCTGGAGCAGTGTCACTGCTTCCTCTTGTATTATAGAAAATAAAGGAGCTGGAGAAGCGTCTCTCCTTTCTCCTGTATTATAGAAAATAAAGGACACTGCTTCCTCCTGTATTATAGAACATAAAGGAGCTGGAACAGCGTCACTGCTTCCTCCTGTATTAAAGAAAATAAAACAGCTGGAGCAGCGTCTCTGCTTCCTCCTGTATTGTAGAAAATAAAGGAGCTGGAGCAGCGTCTTTGCTTCCTTCTGTATTATAGAAAATAAAGGATCTGGAGAAGCGTCACTGCTTCCTCCTGTATTATAGAAAATAAACGAGCCGGAGCAGCGTCACTATTTCCTCCTGTATGATAGAAAATAAAGGAGCGGAAGCAGCGTCTCTGCTTCCTCCTGGATTATAGAAAATAAAAGAGCTGGAGCAGCGTCACTGCTTCCTCCTGTATTATGGAAAATAAAGGAGCTGGAGTAGCGTCACTGCTTCCTCTTGTATGAAAGAAAATAAAGGAGCTGGAGCATCGTCACTGCTTCCTCCTGTATTATAGAAAATAAAGGAGCTGGAGAAGCGTCACTGCTTCCCTCTGTATGATAGAAAATGAAGGACCTGGAGCAGAGTCACCCCTTCCTCCTGCATTATAAAAAATAAAGGAGCTGGAGCAGCGTCACTGCTTCCTCCTATATTATAGAAAATAAAGGACACTGCTTCCTCCTGTATTATAGAACATAAAGGAGCTGGAACAGCGTCATGCTTCCTCCTGTACGACAGAAAATAAAGGAGCTGGAGCAGTGTCACTGCTTCCTCTTGTATTATAGAAAATAAAGGAGCTGGAGCAGCGTCACTCCTTTCTCCTGTATTATAGAAAATAAAGGACACTGCTTCCTCCTGTATTATAGAACATAAAGGAGCTGGAACAGCGTCACTGCTTCCTCCTGTATTATAGAAAATAAAGGAAACTGCTTCCTCCTGTAATATAGAAAATAAAGGAGCTGGAGCAGAGTCACTGCTTCCTCCTGAATTATAGAAAATAAAGGAGCTGGAGCAGCGTCACTGCTTCCTCCTGTATTATAGAAAATAAAGCAGCTGGAGCAGCGTCTCTGCTTCCTCCTGTATTGTAGAAAATAAAGGAGCTGGAGCAGCGTCTTTGCTTCCTTCTGCATTATAGCAAATAAAGGAGCTGGAGCAGCGTCTCTGCTTCCTCCTGTATTATAGAAAATGACGGAGCTGGAGCAGCGTCACTCCTTTCTCCTGTATTATAGAAAATAAAGGAGCTGGAGCAGCGTCTCTGCTTCCTCCTGTATTATAGAAAATAAAGAAGCTGGAGCAGCGTCACTGCTTCCTCCTGTATTATAGAAAATAAAGGAGCCGGAGCAGCGTCACTATTTCCTCCAGTATTCTAGAAAATAAAGGAGCTGGAGCAGCGTCTCTGCTTATTCCTGTATTATAGAAAATAAAGCAGCTGAAGCAGCGTCACTGCTTCCTCCTGTATTATAGAAAATAAAGTAGCAGGAATAGCGTCACTGCTTCCTCCTGTATTATAGAAAATAAAGGGGCTGGAGCAGTGTCACTGCTTCCCCCTGTATTATAGAAAATAAAGGAGCTGGAGCAGCGTCTCTGCTTCCTCCTGTATTATAGAAAATAAAGGAGCTGGAGCAGAGTCACTCCTTTTGCCTGTATTATAGAAAATAAAGGAGCTGGAGCAGCGTCTCTGCTTCCTCCTGTATTATAGAAAATAAAAGAGCTGGAGCAGCGTCACTGCTTCCTCCTGTATTATATTAAATAAAGGAGCTGGATCAGCGTCACTCCTTTCTCCTGTATTATAGAAAATAAAGGAGCTGGAGCAGCGTCACTGCTTCCTCCTGTATTATAGAAATTTAAGAGCTGGAGCAGCGTCTCTGCTTCCTCCTGTATTATAGAAAATAAAGGAGCTGGAGCAGAGTCAATCCTTTTGCCTGTATTATAGAAAATAAAGGAGCTGGAGCAGCGTCTCTGCTTCCTCCTGTATTATAGAAAATACAAGAGCTGGAGCAGCGTCACTGCTTCCTCCTGTATTATATTAAATAAAGGAGCTGGATCAGCGTCACTCCTTTCTCCTGTATTATAGAAAATAAAGGAGCTGGAGCAGCGTCTCTGCTTCCTCCTGTATTATAGAAAATAAAGGAGCTGGAGCAGCGTCACTGATTCCTCCTGTATTCTAGAAAATAAAGCAGCTGGAGCAGCGTCACTGCTTCCTCCTGCATTATAGAAAACAAAGGAGCTGGAGACGCGTCAATGCGTCCTCTTGTATTATAGAAAATAAAGAAGCTGGATCAGCGTCACTGCTTCCTCTTGTATTATAGAAAATAAATGAGTTGGAGCAGTGTCACTGCATCCTCTTGTATTATAGAAAATAAAGTAGCTGGAGCAGCGTCACTGCTTCCTCTTGTATGAAAGAAAATAAAGGAGCTGGAGCTGCGTCACTCCTTCCTCCTTTATTATAGAAAATAAAGGACACTGCTTCCTCCTGTATTATAGAAAATAAAGCAGCTGCAGCAGCGTCACTTCTCCCTCCTGTATTATAGAAAATAAAGGACCCGGAGCAGCGTCACTATTTCCTCTTGTATTATAGAAAATAAAGGAGCTGGAGCAGCGTCATTGTTTCCTCCCGTATTATAGATAATAAAGGAGCTGAAGCAGCGTCACTGCTTCCTCCTGTATAATAGAAAATAGAGGAGATGTAGCACCGTCTCTTCTTCCTCCTGTATCATAGAAAATAAAGGAGATGGAGCACCGTCTCTTCTTCCTCCTGTATTATAGAAAATAACGGAGCTGGAGCAGCGTAACTGCTTCCTCCTGTATTCTAGAAAATAAAGTAGCTGGAGCAGCGTCTCTACTTCCTCCTGTATGATAGAAAATAAAGGAGCAGGAGCAGTGTCACTGCTTCCTCTTATATTATAGAAAATAAAGGAGCTGGAGCAGCGTCACTCCTTTCTCCTGTATTATCGAAAATAAAGGACACTGCTTCCTCCTGTATTATAGAACATAAAGGAGCTGGAACAGCGTCACTGCTTCCTCCTGTATTATAGAAAATAAAGGAAATTGCTTACTCCTGTAATATAGAAAATAAAGGAGCTGGAGCAGCGTCACTGCTTCGTCCTGTATTATAGAAAATAAAGGAGTTGGAGCAGCGTCTCTGCTTCCTCCTGTATTATAGAAAATAAAGCAGCTGGAGCAGCGTCACTGCTTCCTCCTGTATTATAGAAAATAAAGGAGCAGGAATAGCGTCACTGCTTCCTCCTGCACTATAGAAAATAAAGGAGCTGGAGCAGCGTCACTGCTTCCTCCTGTATTATAGAAAATAAAGGAGCTGGAGCAGCGGCTTTGCTTACTTCTGCATTATAGCAAATAAAGGAGCTGGAGCAGCGTCACTGCTTCCTCCTGTATTATAGAAAATAAAGGAGCTGGAGCAGCGTCTCTGCTTCCTCCTGTATTATAGAAAATGAAGGAGCCGGAGCAGCGTCACTATTTCCTCCTCTATTATAGAAAATAAAGGAGCTGGAGCAGCGTCACTCCTTTCTCCTGTATTATTGAAAATAAAGCAGCTGGAGCAGCGTCACTACTTCCTCCTGTATTATAGAAAATGAAGGAGCCGGAGCAGCGTCACTATTTCCTCCTGTATTATAGAAAATAAAGGAGCTGGAGCAGCGTCTCTGCTTCCTCCTGTATTATAGAAAATAAAAGAGCTGGAGCAGCGTCACTGCTTCCTCCTGTATTATATTAAATAAAGGAGATGGAGCACCGTCTCTTCTTCCTCCTGTATTATAGATAATAAAGGAGATGGAGCACCGTCTCTTCTTCCTCCTGTATTATAGAAAATAAAGGAGCTGGAGCAGCGTCACTGCTTCCTCCTGTATTCTAGAAAATAAAGCAGCTGGAGCAGCGTCACTGCTTCCTCCTGCATTACAGAAAATAAAGGAGCTGGAGCAGCGTCAATGCGTCCTCTTGTATTATAGAAAATAAAGAAGCTGGAGCAGTGTCACTGATTCCTCTTGTATTATAGAAAATAAAGGAGCTGGAGCAGTGTCACTGCTTCCTCTTGTATTGTAGAAAATAAAGGAGCTGGAGCAGCGTCACTGCTTCCTCTTGTATTATAGAAAATAAAGGAGTTGGAGCAGCGTCACTCCTTCCGCCTGTATTATAGAAAATAAAGGACACTGCTTCCTCCTGCATTATAGAACATAAAGGAGCTGGCGCAGAGTCACTGCTTCCTCCTGTATTATAGAAAATAAAGGAGCTGGAGCAGCGTCACTGCTTCCTCCTGTATTATAGATAATAAAGTAGCTGGAGCAGCGTCTTTGCTTCCTTCTGCATTATAGCAAATAAAGGAGCTGGAGCAGCGTCACTGCTTCCTCCTGTATTATAGAAAATAAAGGAGAAGGAGCAGCGTCTCTGCTTCCTCCTGTATTACAGAAAATAAAGGAGCTGGAGCAGCGTCACTCCTTTCTCCTGTATTATAGAAAATAAAGAAGCTGGAGCAGCGTCTCTGCTTCCTCCTGTATTATAGAAAATGAAGGAGATGGAGCAGCGTCACTATTTCCTCCTGTATTATAGAAAATAAAGGAGCTGGAGCAGCGTCACTCCTTTCTCCTGTATTATTGAAAATAAAGCAGCTGGAGCAGCGTCACTACTTCCTCCTGTATTATAGAAAATGAAGGAGCCGGAGCAGCGTCACTATTTCCTCCTGTATTATAGAAAATAAAGGAGCTTGAGCTGCGTCTCTGCTTCCTCCTGTATTTTAGAAAATAAAAGAGCGGGAGCAGCGTCACTGCTGGCTCCTGTATTATATTAAATAAAGGAGATGGAGCACCGTCTCTTCTTCCTCCTGTATTATAGATAATAAAGCAGCTGGAGCAGCGTCACTGCTTCCTCCTGCATTATAGAAAACAAAGGAGCTGGAGCATTGTCACTGCTTCCTCTTGTATTATAGAAAATAAAGGAGCTGGAGCAGCGTCACTCCTTCCTCCTGTCTTATAGAAAATAAAGGACACTGCTTCCTCCTGAATTATAGAACATAAAGGAGCTGGCGCAGCGCGTCTCCTTCCCCCTTCCTTCCCCATCTCCTTCCCCGCTAACTCCTTCCCCCTTCCTTCCCCCCATCGCCTTCCCCCGCTATTTCCGTCCCCCTTTTTTACCCTCTATCTGCCTCCCCCCTTCATCCCCCCATCTCTGTCCCCTGCTATCTCCTTCCCCCATCGTTCCCCTCTATCTCCTTCCCCGCAATCTCCTTCCCCACAATCTGATTCCCGCTTCCTTCCTCCCATCTCCTTCCACATTCCTTTCCCCCATCTGCTTCCACATCTTCTTCCCCCTTCCTTCCTCCCCTTCTTGTACCCCCTTCCTTCCCCCAATCTCCTTCCCCATCTCCTCCCCCCTTCCTTCCCCCTATCACCTTCCCCCTTCCTTCATCCCTCTCCTTCCCCCCGTCGTTCCCCCCTCCTTCCCCCTCTATCTCCTTCGCCCTTCCTTCACCCCTATCTCCTACCCCCTTCCTTCTCCCCATCTCCTTCCCCCTTCCTTCCCCCTATCTACTTCCCCCTTCCTTCCCCCCTCTCCTTCTCCCCATCTCCTTCGCCCTTCCTTCCCTCATCTCCTTCTCCCCTATCTCCTTCACCCTTCCTTCTCCCCATCTCCTTCCCACTTGCCTCCCCCCTCTCTTTCCCCCTATCTCCTCCCCCCTTCCTTCCCCCATCTCGTTTCCCCTTCCTTCCCCCAATCGCCTCCCCCATATCTATTTCCCCCTTCCTTCCCCCTATCTCCTTCCCCCTTCCTTCCCCCTATCTCCTTCTCCCCATCTCCTTCCCACTTCCTTCCGCACTATCTCCTTCTGCCAATCTCCTTCCCCCTTCCTTCCCCCCCTTCTCCTTTCCCCTTCCATCCCCCCACCTCCTTCGCCCTTCCTTCCTCCCATCTCCTTCCTCCTTCCTTCTCCCCTATCTCCTTCTCCCCTATCTCCTTCCCCCTTCCATCCCCCTTTCTCCTTCTCCCCTATCTCCTTCCCGCTTCCTTCCCCCATCTCTTCCCCCCATCTCCTTCGCCCCATCTCCTTCGCCCATCTCCTTCCCCCTATCTCCTTCCCCCTTCCTTCCCCCATCTCATTCCCCATTCCTTGCCCCCATCTCATTCCCCCACCTCCTTCCTCATCTCCTTCCCCCTTCCTTACACCCCATCTCCTTCCCCCACATCTCCTTCGCCCTTCCTTAACCCCCAATCTCCTTACCCCCGTCTCCTTCCCCCTTCCTTCCCCATCTCCTTCCCCGCTATCTCCTTCCCCCTTCCTTCCCCCATCTCCTTCCCCCATCTCCTTCCCCCTTCCTTCCCCCATCTGCTTCCCCCATCTCCTGCCCCCTTCCTTACCTCCATCTCCTTCCCACTTCCTTTCTCCACATCTCCTTCACCCTTCCTTCGCCCATCTCCTTCCCCCTTCCTTCCCCCCAATCGTTCCCCCTATCTCCTTTCCCCTTCCTTCCCCATCTCCTTCCCCCTTCCTTCCCCCATCTCCTTCCCCCATCTCCTTCCCCTGCTATCTACTTCCCCCTTCCTTCCCCCTATCTCCTTCCCCCTATCTCCTTCCCCCTTCCTTCCTCACTATCTGCTTCCCCCATCTCCTTCCCCCTTCCTTACCCCCCATCTCGTTCCCCTTTCTCCCCCATGCCCTTCTCCATTCCTTCCCCCACATCTCCTTCCCCCATTTTCCCCCATCTGCTTCCCCCATCTCCTTCCCCTTCCTTCACCCCATCTCCTTCCACCGCTATCCCCTTCCCCCTTCCTTCCCCATCTCCTTCCCCCTTCCTTCACCCCATCTGCCTCCCCCATCTCCTTCCCCCTTCCTTCCCCCTATCTGCTTCCCCCATTTCCTTCCCCTTCCTTAACCCCGTCTTGTTCATCCTTCCTCACCCATCTCCTTCCCCATTCCTTCACCCCATCTCCTTCCCCCGCTATCCCCTTCCCCCTTCCTTCCCCATCTCCTTCCCCCTTCCTTCACCCCATCTGCCTCCCCCATCTCCTTCCCCCTTCCTTCCCCCTATCTGCTTCCCCCATTTCCTTCCCCTTCCTTAACCCCGTCTTGTTCATCCTTCCTCACTCATCTCCTTCCCCATTCCTTCCCCCATCTCCTTCCCCCGCTGTCCCCTTCCCACTTCCTTCCCCATCTCCTTCCCCCACATCTCCTTCCCCCCCTTCTTTCACCCATCTCCTTCCTCACTATCTCCTTCCCCCTTCCTTCCCCCACTATCTCCTTCCCCCTTCCTTCCCCAACCCCTCACCCATCTCCTTCCCCCTTCCTGCCCACTAATCCACCCCATCTGCCTCCCCATCTCCTTCCCCCTTCCTTACCCCCATCTCCTTCCCCCTTCCTTACTCCACATCTCCTTCCACCTTCCTTTCCCCCATCTCATTCCCCGCTATCTCCTTCACCCTTCCTTCCCCCATCTCCTTTCCCCCATCTCCTACCCCCTTCCTCCCCCCTTCCTTCCCCCCATCGCCTTCCCCCGCTATTTCCGTCCCCCTTCTTTACCCTCTATCTGCCTCCCCCCTTCATCCTCCCATCTCTGTCCCCTGCTATCTCCTTCCCCCATCGTTCCCCTCTATCTCCTTCCCCGCAATCTCCTTCCCCACAATCTGATTCCCGCTTCCTTCCTCCCATCTCCTTCCCCATTCCTTTCCCCCATCTGCTTCCACATCTTCTTCCCCCTTCCTTCCTCCCCTTCTTGTACCCCCTTCCTTCCCCCAATCTCCTTCCCCATCTCCTCCCCCCTTCCTTCCCCCTATCACCTTCCCCCTTCCTTCATCCCTCTCCTTCCCCCCGTCGTTCCCCCCTCCTTCCCCCTCTATCTCCTTCGCCCTTCCTTCACCCCTATCTCCTACCCCCTTCCTTCTCCCCATCTCCTTCCCCCTTCCTTCCCCCTATCTACTTCCCCCTTCCTTCCCCCCTCTCCTTCTCCCCATCTCCTTCGCCCTTCCTTCCCTCATCTCCCTCTCCCCTATCTCCTTCACCCTTCCTTCTCCCCATCTCCTTCCCACTTGCCTCCCCCCTCTCCTTCTCCCCTATCTCCTTCCCGCTTCCTTCCCCCATCTCTTCCCCCCATCTCCTTCGCCCCATCTCCTTCGCCCATCTCCTTCCCCCACATCTCCTTCGCCCTTCCTTAACCCCCAATCTCCTTACCCCCGTCTCCTTCCCCCTTCCTTCCCCATCTCCTTCCCCGCTATCTCCTTCCCCGCTATCTCCTTCCCCCTTCCTTCCCCCATCTCCTTCCCCCATCTCCTTCCCCCTTCCTTCCCCCATCTGCTTCCCCCATCTCCTGCCCCCTTCCTTACCTCCATCTCCTTCCCACTTCCTTTCTCCACATCTCCTTCCCCCTTCCTTCCCCCTATCTCCTTCTCCCCATCTCCTTCCCACTTCCTTCCGCACTATCTCCTTCTGCCAATCTCCTTCCCCCTTCCTTCCCCCCTTTCTCCTTTCCCCTTCCATCCCCCCACCTCCTTCGCCCTTCCTTCCTCCCATCTCCTTCCTCCTTCCTTCTCCCCTATCTCCTTCTCCCCTATCTCCTTCCCCCTTCCATCCCCCTTTCTCCTTCTCCCCTATCTCCTTCCCGCTTCCTTCCCCCATCTCTTCCCCCCATCTCCTTCGCCCCATCTCCTTCGCCCATCTCCTTCCACCTATCTCCTTCCCCCTTCCTTCCCCCATCTCATTCCCCATTCCTTGCCCCCATCTCATTCCCCCACCTCCTTCCTCATCTCCTTCCCCCTTCCTTACACCCCATCTCCTTCCCCCACATCTCCTTCGCCCTTCCTTAACCCCCAATCTCCTTACCCCCGTCTCCTTCCCCCTTCCTTCCCCATCTCCTTCCCCGCTATCTCCTTCCCCCTTCCTTCCCCCATCTCCTTCCCCCTTCCTTCCCCCATCTGCTTCCCCCATCTCCTGCCCCCTTCCTTACCTCCATCTCCTTCCCACTTCCTTTCTCCACATCTCCTTCACCCTTCCTTCGCCCATCTCCTTCCCCCTTCCTTCCCCCCAATCGTTCCCCCTATCTCCTTTCCCCTTCCTTCCCCATCTCCTTCCCCCTTCCTTCCCCCATCTCCTTCCCCCATCTCCTTCCCCTGCTATCTACTTCCCCCTTCCTTCCCCCTATCTCCTTCGCCTTATCTCCTTCCCCCTTCCTTCCTCACTATCTGCTTCCCCCATCTCCTTCCCCCTTCCTTACCCCCCATCTCGTTCCCCCTTTCTCCCCCATGCCCTTCTCCATTCCTTCCCCCACATCTCCTTCCCCCATTTTCCCCCATCTCCTTCCCCCATCTCCTTCCCCTTCCTTCACCCCATCTCCTTCCTCACTATCTCCTTCCCCCTTCCTTCCCCCACTATCTCCTTCCCCCTTCCTTCCCCAACCCCTCACCCATCTCCTTCCCCCTTCCTGCCCACTAATCCACCCCATCTGCCTCCCCATCTCCTTCCCCCTTCCTTACCCCCATCTCCTTCCCCTTCCTTACTCCACATATCCTTCCACCTTCCTTTCCCCCATCTCATTCCCCGCTATCTCCTTCACCCTTCCTTCCCCCGTCTCCTTCCCCCCATCTCCTACCCCCTTCCTACCCCCTTCCTTCCCCCCATCGCCTTCCCCCGCTATTTCCGTCCCCCTTTTTTACCCTCTATCTGCCTCCCCCCTTCATCCCCCCATCTCTGTCCCCTGCTATCTCCTTCCCCCATCGTTCCCCTCTATCTCCTTCCCCGCAATCTCCTTCCCCACAATCTGATTCCCGCTTCCTTCCTCCCATCTCCTTCCACATTCCTTTCCCCCATCTGCTTCCACATCTTCTTCCCCCTTCCTTCCTCCCCTTCTTGTACCCCCTTCCTTCCCCCAATCTCCTTCCCCATCTCCTCCCCCCTTCCTTCCCCCTATCACCTTCCCCCTTCCTTCATCCCTCTCCTTCCCCCCGTCGTTCCCCCCTCCTTCCCCCTCTATCTCCTTCGCCCTTCCTTCACCCCTATCTCCTACCCCCTTCCTTCTCCCCATCTCCTTCCCCCTTCCTTCCCCCTATCTACTTCCCCCTTCCTTCCCCCCTCTCCTTCTCCCCATCTCCTTCGCCCTTCCTTCCCTCATCTCCTTCTCCCCTATCTCCTTCACCCTTCCTTCTCCCCATCTCCTTCCCACTTGCCTCCCCCCTCTCTTTCCCCCTATCTCCTCCCCCCTTCCTTCCCCCATCTCGTTTCCCCTTCCTTCCCCCAATCGCCTCCCCCATATCTATTTCCCCCTTCCTTCCCCCTATCTCCTTCCCCCTTCCTTCCCCCTATCTCCTTCTCCCCATCTCCTTCCCACTTCCTTCCGCACTATCTCCTTCTGCCAATCTCCTTCCCCCTTCCTTCCCCCCCTTCTCCTTTCCCCTTCCATCCCCCCACCTCCTTCGCCCTTCCTTCCTCCCATCTCCTTCCTCCTTCCTTCTCCCCTATCTCCTTCTCCCCTATCTCCTTCCCCCTTCCATCCCCCTTTCTCCTTCTCCCCTATCTCCTTCCCGCTTCCTTCCCCCATCTCTTCCCCCCATCTCCTTCGCCCCATCTCCTTCGCCCATCTCCTTCCCCCTATCTCCTTCCCCCTTCCTTCCCCCATCTCATTCCCCATTCCTTGCCCCCATCTCATTCCCCCACCTCCTTCCTCATCTCCTTCCCCCTTCCTTACACCCCATCTCCTTCCCCCACATCTCCTTCGCCCTTCCTTAACCCCCAATCTCCTTACCCCCGTCTCCTTCCCCCTTCCTTCCCCATCTCCTTCCCCGCTATCTCCTTCCCCCTTCCTTCCCCCATCTCCTTCCCCCATCTCCTTCCCCCTTCCTTCCCCCATCTGCTTCCCCCATCTCCTGCCCCCTTCCTTACCTCCATCTCCTTCCCACTTCCTTTCTCCACATCTCCTTCACCCTTCCTTCGCCCATCTCCTTCCCCCTTCCTTCCCCCCAATCGTTCCCCCTATCTCCTTTCCCCTTCCTTCCCCATCTCCTTCCCCCTTCCTTCCCCCATCTCCTTCCCCCATCTCCTTCCCCTGCTATCTACTTCCCCCTTCCTTCCCCCTATCTCCTTCCCCCTTCCTTCCTCACTATCTGCTTCCCCCATCTCCTTCCCCCTTCCTTACCCCCCATCTCTTTCCCCCTTTCTCCCCCATGCCCTTCTCCATTCCTTCCCCCACATCTCCTTCCCCCATTTTCCCCCATCTCCTTCCCCCATCTCCTTCCCCTTCCTTCACCCCATCTCCTTCCTCCGCTATCCCCTTCCCCCTTCCTTCCCCATCTCCTTCCCCCTTCCTTCACCCCATCTGCCTCCCCCATCTCCTTCCCCCTTCCTTCCCACTATCTGCTTCCCCCATTTCCTTCCCCTTCCTTAACCCCATCTTGTTCATCCTTCCTCACCCATCTCCTTCCCCATTCCTTCCCCCATCTCCTTCCCCCGCTGTCCCCTTCCCACTTCCTTCCCCATCTCCTTCCCCCACATCTCCTTCCCCCTTCTTTCACCCATCTCCTTCCTCACTTTCTCCTTCCCCCTTCCTTCCCCCACTATCTCCTTCCCCCTTCCTTCCCCCAACCCCTCACCCATCTCCTTCCTCCTTCCTGCCCCCTAATCCTCCCCATCTGCCTCCCCATCTCCTTCCCCCTTCCTTACCCCCATCTCCTTCCCCTTCCTTCCTCCACATCTCCTCCCCCCTTCCTTCCCCCCATCGCCTTCCCCCGCTATTTCCGTCCCCCTTCTTTACCCTCTATCTGCCTCCCCCCTTCATCCCCCCATCTCTGTCCCCTGCTATCTCCTTCCCCCATCGTTCCCCTCTATCTCCTTCCCCGCAATCTCCTTCCCCACAATCTGATTCCCGCTTCCTTCCTCCCATCTCCTTCCCCATTCCTTTCCCCCATCTGCTTCCCCATCTTCTTCCCCCTTCCTTACTCCCCTTCTTGTACCCCCTTCCTTCCGCCAATCTCCTTCCCCCTCTCCTCCCCCCTCCTTCCCCCCTATCTCCTTCCCCCTTCCTTCATCCCTCTCCTTCCCCCCGTCGTTCCCCCCCTCCTTCCCCCTCTATCTCCTTCGCCCTTCCTTCACCCCTATCTCCTACCCCCTTCCTTCTCCCCATCTCCTTCCCCCTTCCTTCCCCCTATCTCCTTCGCCCTTCCTTCCCTCATCTCCTTCTCCCCTATCTCCTTCACCCTTCCTTCTCCCCATCTCCTTCCCACTTGCCTCCCCCCTCTCTTTCCCCCTATCTCCTCCCCCCTTCCTTCCCCCATCTCGTTTCCCCTTCCTTCCCCCAATCGCCTCCCCCATTTCTATTTCCCCCTTCCTTCCCCCTATCTCCTTCCCCCTTCCTTCCCCCTATCTCCTTCTCCCCATCTCCCTTCCCACTTCCTTCTGTACTATCTCCTTCTGCCAATCTCCTTCCCCCTTCCTTCCCCCCACCTCCTTCCCCCTTCCTTCCCCCCATCTCCTTCCTCCTTCCTTCTCCCCTATCTCCTTCTCCCCTATCTCCTTCCCCCTTCCATCCCCCTTTCTCCTTCTCCCCTATCTCCTTCCCCCTTCCTTCCCCCCATCTCCTTCTCCCCTACCTCCTACCCTCTTATCTCCTTCCCCATCTCCTTCCCCCTTCTATTCCCCCATCTCCTTCCCCCTTCCATTCCCCCATCTCCTTCCCCCTTCCTTCCCCCCATCACCTTCCCCCTTCCTTCCCTCCATCTCCTTCTCCCCTATCTTCTTTCCCCTTCCTTCCCCCATCTCCTTCTCCCCTATCTCCTTCCCCCTTCCATCCCCCTTTCTCCTTCTCCCCATCTCCTTCCCCCTTCCTTCCCCCATCTCCTCCTCCTCTATCTCCTTCACCCTTCCTTCCCCCATCTCCTTCTCCCCTACCTCCTACCCTCTTATCTCCTTCCCCCATCTCCTTCCCCCATGTCCTCCCCCCTGCCTTCCCCCATCTCCTTCCCACCTCCTTCCCCCATATCTCCTTCCCCCTATCTCATTCCCCCTTCCTTCTCCCCACCACCTTCCCCCATCTCCTTCCACCCTCCTTCCCCCATCTCCTTCCCCCCATCTCTTTCACTCCATCTCCTTCCCCTTCCTTCCACCGCTATCTCCTTCCCCCATCTCTTTCCCCCTTCCTTCCCCCCATGTCCTACTCCCCTATATCCTTCCCCCTTCCTTACCCCTTCTCCTACCCATCCCCTTCACCCTTCCTTCCCCCTATCTCCTTCCCCCATCTCCTTCCCACTTCCTTCCCCCATCTCTCCTTGCCCATCTCCTTCCCCCTTTCTTCCCCCATCTCCTTCCCCCTATCTCCTTCCCCCAATCCTTCCCCGCTATGTCCTTCACCCCTCTCCTTCCCACCATCTCCTCCCCACTCTCCTTCCCCCTCTCCTTGCCCGCTATTTCCTTCCCCCTATCGCTTTAACCCCCATCTCCTTCCCCCTTACTTCCCGCCTTTCTCCCTCGCCCCTCTCCTTTCCCCTTCCTTTCCCCACAATCTCGTTCCCCCTTCCTTCCCCCATCTCCATCCCCCTCCCTTCCCCCATGTCCTTCTCCCCTATCTCCTTCCCCCTTCCTTTCCCTATCTCCTTCCCCATCCCCTTCCCCCTTCCTTTGCCCTATCTCCTACCCCATCTTCTTCCCCCTTCCTTCCCCCATTGCCTTTCCCCCATCTCCTTCCCCCTTCCTTCCCCCATCTCTCCTTCCCCATCTCCTTCCCCCTTTCTTCCCCCCTTTCTCCTTCCCCCATCTCCTACTCCCACTCCCCTTACCTCCTATTTCCTTCCCCTATCTCCTTCCCCCTTATCCTTCCCCCATGTCCTTCGCCCCTCTCCTTCCCAACATCTCCTACCACCCTTCCCCCTCTCCTTGCCCCCATTTCCTTCCCCCATCTCCTTCACCCCATCTGCTTCCCCCTCTGCTTCCCCCCATCTCCTTCACCCCCTCTCCTTGCCCCACTCCTTCCCCCTATCTCCTGCCCACATCTCCTTCCCCCCAACTCCTTACCCCTATATCCTTCCCCCTCTCCTACCCCCATCTCCTTCCCCCCCTCCTTCACCCAACTCCTTCCCCCTCTCCCCTTCCCCCCTCTCTTTTTCCCAATCTCCTTCCCATCTCTCCTTCCCCAAATCTCCTCCCCCCCAGCTCCTTCCACTCCTCTCCTTCCCCCTGTCTCCTTCCCCCTTCCTCCACCTCTCCTGCCCCCCTGTCTCCTTCCACCTTCCTTCACCCCCCTCCTCTTTCCCCATCTCCTTCTCCCTTCTCCTGCCCCTATCTCCTTCCCCTTCCTTCCCCCCTCTCCTTCCCCCCATCTCCTTCCCCCCTCTCCTTCCCCATCTCCTTCCCCCTTCCTTTCCCCCTCTCTTTCCCCATCTCCTTCCCCTTCCTTCTCCCCTCTTCTTCCCCTTCCTTCCCACCTCTCCTTCCCCATCTTCTTCCCCCTCCTTCCCCCATCTCCTTCCCCCTTCCTTCTCCCTATCTCTTTCGCCCTTCCTTCCCCCTCTCCTTCCCCTATCTCCTTCCCCTTATCTCCTTCACCCCTCATTCCCCCATCTCCTTCCCCCTTCTTTCCCCCTCTGCTACCCCCTAACTCCTTCCCCCTCTCCTTCCCCCTTCCTTCCCCTCTCTCCTTCCCCCTATCTCCTTCCCCCATCTCCTTCCCCATCTCCTTCCCCACATCTCCTTCCCTCTTCATTCCCCCTAGATCCTTCCCCCTATCTCTTTCTCCCTTCCTTCCCCCATCTCCTTCATCCCATCTCCTTCCCCCTATCTCCTTCCCCATCTCCTTCCCCCTTATCTCCTTCCCCCTATCTCCTTCCCCCTTATCACCTTCCCCCAAACTCCTTCCCCCTTATCTCCATCCCCCATCTACTTCCCCCTTCCTTCCCCATTTCTCCTTCCCACATCTCCTTCCCCCTTCCTTCCCCCATCTCCTTCCCCCCATCCCCTACCCCCTTCCTTTCTCCGCAATCTCCTTCCCACCATCTCCTTCTCCCTTCCTTCCCACCATCTCCTTCCCCCAATCTCCTTCCCCCTTCCTTCCTGCATCTCCTTCCCCCCAATCTCCTTCCCCCTTCCTTCCCCATCTCCTTCCCCCTATCTCCTTCCCCCTTACTTCCCCACCTGTATCCTTCCCGCCTATCTCCTTACCCCTTCCTTCCCCTCTATCTCCTTCCCCCATCTCCATCCCCCTTTCATCCCCCATCTCCTTCCGCCTTATCTCCTTCCCCCTTCCGTCCCCCCTCTCCTTCTCCCCTCTCCTTCCCCCCTCTCCTTCTCCCTCTCCTTCTCCCCTTATCTCCTTCCCACCCCTCCTTCACCCCCTCTCCTTCCCCCCTCACCTACCCCCTCCCTCCTTCCCCTCTCTCCTTCCCCCCTCCTTCCCACCTCTCCTTCCCCCTATCACCTTCCCACCCTCTCCTTCACCCTATCTCCTTACCCCTTCCTTCTCCCCTATCTCCTTCCCCCATCTCCTTCCCCCTTACTTCCCCACCATCTCCTTCCCCCATCTCCTTCCCCCTTTCTTTACCCCATCTCCTTCCCCCTTTATCCTGCATCTCCTTCCCCCTATCTCCTTCCCCCTTACTTCCCCACCTGTATCGTTCCCGCCTATCTCCTTACCCCTTCCTTCCCCCCTCTCCTTCCCCCCTCTCCTTCCCACATCTCCTTCTCCCACTGCTTCCCCCTTATCTCCCTCCAACCCCTTCTTCACACCCTCTCCTTCCCCCCTCACCTACCCCCTACCTCCTTCCCCCTCTCTCCTTCAGCCCCTTCCCCCTCTCCTTCCCCCTATCTCCTTCCCACCCTCTGCTTCACCCCATCACCTTCCCCCTTCCTTCCCCCTCCTTCCCCCTATCTCATTCCCCCTTCCTTCCCCTCATCTCCTTCCCCCTTCCTTCCTTCCCCCCATCACATTCCCCCTTCATTACCCCCATCTCCTTATCCCCTATCTCCTTCCCCCTTCCTTCCCCTCTCCTTCCCCCATCTCCTTCTCCCCTATCTCCTATCCGATTATCTCCTTCCCCCCCATCTCCTTCCCCCATCTCCTTCCCCGTTCCTTCGCCCTATCTCCTTCCCCCGATCTCCTTCCCCCTTCCTTCCCTCCCTATCTCTTTCCCCATCTCCTTCCCACTTCCTTCCCCCATCTCCATCCCTAATCTCCTTCCGACTTCCTTCCCCCATCTCCTTCCCTCATCTCCTTCCCCTTCCTTCCTCCACATCTCATTCTCCCCATCTCCTTCCCCCTTCCTTCCCCCTATCTTCTTCCCCACTATCTCCTTCCCCCTTCCTTCCTCCCCATCTCCTTTCCCCCATCTCCTTACCACTATCTCCTTCCCCCCTCTCCTTCCCCATCTCCTTCCCCCCTCTACTTCCCGCAACTCCTTCCCCCTCTCTCCTTCCCCTCTCTTCCCCCTTTCCATCCCACTCTCTCCTTCCACCCTCCTTCCCCCTATCTTTCCCCCATCTCCTTCCCACCCTCTTCTTCACCCCATCACCTTCCCCCTTCCTTTCCCCCCTCCCCCTATCTCCTTCCGACTTCCTTTCCCCGTCTCCTTCTCCCCGGTCTCCTTCCCCCTTCCTTCCCCCACTATCTCCTTCCCCCTCTCCTTCCCTCCATCTCCTTTCCCCTTCTTTACTCCCATCTACTTCCGCCTTCCTACCCCCATCTCCTTTCCTCTCTCCTTCCCCCCTTTTCTCCTTCCCCCCTCCTTCACCCCCTCTCCTTTCCCCCTCACCTACCCCCTACCTCCTAACCCTATCTCCTTCCCCCTTTCCTTCCCCTTCTCCTTCTCCCCTCTCCTTCCCACATCTCCTTCTCCCTCTGCTTCCCCCCTTATCTCCTTCCCCCTATCGCCTTCCCCCTTCCTTCCCCCCACCTCCTTCCCCCTTCCTTCCCCCATCTCCTTCCCCATCTCCTTCCCCCTTCCTTACCTCCCTATCTCCTTCCCCCATCTCCTTCCGACTTCCTTCCCCCATCTCCTTCCTCCTATCTCCTTCCCCCTTCCATCCTCCCCATCTCCTTCCCTCCATCTCCTTTCCCCTTCTTTACTTCCATCTACTTCCGCCTTCCTACCCCCATCTCCTTTCCTCTCTCCTTCCCCCCTTTTCTCCTTCCCCCCTCCTTCACCCCCTCTCCTTTCCCCCTCACCTACCCCCTATCTCCTTCCCCCTTTCTTTCCCCTTCTCCTTCTCCCCTCTCCTTCCCACATCTCCTTCTCCCTCTGCTTCCCCCTTATCTCCTTCCCCCTATCGCCTTCCCCCTTCCTTCCCCCCACCTCCTTCCCCCTTCCTTCCCCCATCTCCTTCCCCATCTCCTTCCCCCTTCCTTACCTCCCTATCTCCTTCCCCCATCTCCTTCCGACTTCCTTCCCCCATCTCCTTCCTCCTATCTCCTTCCCCCTTCCTTCCTCCCCATCTCCTTTCCCCCATCTCCTTACCCCTATCTCCTTCCCCCCTCTCCTTCCCCATCTCCTTCCCCCCTCTACTTCCCGCAACTCCTTCCCCCTCTCTCCTTCCCCTCTCTTCCCCCTTTCCATCCCACTCTCTCCTTCCACCCTCCTTCCCCCTATCCTTCCCCCCATCTCCTTCCCACCCTCTTCTTCACCCCATCACCTTCCCCCTTCCTTTCCCCCCACCCCCTATCTCCTTCCGACTTCCTTTCCCCGTCTCCTTCTCCCCGGTCTCCTTCCCCCTTCCTTCCCCCACTATCTCCTTCCCCCTCTCCTTCCCTCCATCTCCTTTCCCCTTCTTTACTCCCATCTACTTCCGCCTTCCTACCCCCATCTCCTTTCCTCTCTCCTTCCCCCCTTTTCTCCTTCCCGCCTCCTTCACCCCCTCTCCTTTCCCCCTCACCTACCCCCTACCTCCTAACCCTATCTCCTTCCCCCTTTCCTTCCCCTTCTCCTTCTCCCCTCTCCTTCCCACATCTCCTTCTCCCTCTGCTTCCCCCCTTATCTCCTTCCCCCTATCGCCTTCCCCCTTCCTTCCCCCCACCTCCTTCCCCCTTCCTTCCCCCATCTCCTTCCCCATCTCCTTCCCCCTTCCTTACCTCCCTATCTCCTTCCCCCATCTCCTTCCGACTTCCTTCCCCCATCTCCTTCCTCCTATCTCCTTCCCCCTTCCTCCCTCCCCCATCTCCTTCCCCCATCTCCTTCCCTCTTCCTTCCCACCATCTCCTTCCCCCCTATCTACTTCCACCTTCGTTCACCCCATCTCCTTCACCCGATCTCCTTCCCCCTTCCTTCCTGCATATCCTTCCCCCAATCTCCTTCGCCCTTCCTTCCCCCGTCTTCTTCCCGCCTATCTCCTTCCCCCTTACTTCCCCACCTGTATCCTTGCCGCCTATCTCCTTACCCCTTCCTTCCCCGCATCTCCTTCCCCCATCTCCTTCCCTCTTCCTTCCCACCATCTCCTTTCCCGCTATCTGCTTCCCCCTACCTTCACCCCATCTCCTTCCCCCGATCTCCTTCCCCTTTCCTTCCCACATCTGCTTCCCCCCAATCTCCTTCCCCCTTCCTTCCCCCATCTCCTTCACCACATCTCCTTCCCCCTTACTTCCCTACCTGTATCCTTCCCGACGATCTCCTTACCCCTTCCTTCCCCCCTCTCCTTCCCCCATTACCATCCTGCTTCCTTCCCCCCAATCTCCTTCTACCCTATCTCCTTCCCCCTTCATTCCCCCTCTCCTTCTCCACTCTCCTTCCCACATCTCCTTTTCCCTTCCTTCCCCCTCTTCTTCCCGCATCTCCTTCCCCCTTTCTTCCCTCCCATCTCCTTCCCCCTTCCTACCCCCATCTCCTTCCCCTATCTCCTTCCCCCTTCCATACCCCAATCTCCTTCTGCCCTATCTCCTTCCCCCTTCCTTCCCCCCTCTCCTTCCCCCATTACCATCCTGCTTCCTTCCCCCCAATCTCCTTCTGCCCTATCTCCTTCCCCCTTCCTTCCCCCCTCTCCTTCTCCCCTCTCCTTCCCACATCTCCTTCTCCCTCTCCTTCCCCCCTTATCTCGTTCCCACCCCTTCTTCACCCGCTTTCCTTCCCCCCTCACCTAAACCCTACCTCCTTCCCCCTATCTCCTTCCCCCTTTCCTTCCCCCTCTCTCCTTCCCCCCTGCTTCGCCCCTCTCCTTCCCCCCTATCTCCTTCCCACACTCTCCTTCACCCCATCACCTTCTCCCTTCCTTCCCCCTCCTTCCCCTCATCTCCTTCCCCCTTCCTTCCCACCAATCACATTCATCCTTTCCTTCCCTCCAACCTATCTCCTTCGCCCATCCTTCCCCACCATCTCCTTCTCCCTTTCTCCCCCCTATCTCCTTCCCCCATCTCCTACCCCTATCTCCTTCCCACTTCCTTCCCCCCATTTCTTCCCCCATCTCCTTCCCCCTTCCTTCCCCCATCTCGTTTCCCCTTTCTTACCCCCCATCTCGTTCCTCCTTCCTCCCCCATCTCCTTCCCCATTCCTTCCCCCACATCTCCTTAACCCTTTCTTCTCCCCATCTCCTTCCCCCGATCTCCTTCCCCCTTCCTTCCGCCCAATCTCATTCCCCGCTATCTCCTTCCCCCTTCCTTCCCCCTATCTGCTTCCCCATCTCCTTCCCCCTTCCTTCCCCCATTTGCTTCCCCCATCTCCTTCCCACTTCCTTACCCCCATCTCGTTCCCTCTTCCTCCCCCATCTCCTTCCCCCTTTCTTCCCCTATCTCCTTCCCCCTTCCTTCCACCCAATCTCCTTCCCCGCCATCTCCTTCCCCCCTTCCTTCCCCCATCTCCTTCCCCCTTCCTTCCCCCACCTGCTTCCCCCATCTCCTTCCCCCTTCCTTCCCCCCATCTGCTTCCCCCATCTCATTCCCCCTTCCTTACCCCCATCTCGTTCCCCCTTTCTTCCCCATCTCCTTCCCCCTTCCTTCCCCCACCATCTCCCACCACCATCTCCTTCCCCGTATCTCATTCCCCCTTCCTTCCCCCAATCTCCTTCCCCAACATCTCCTTCCACCTTCCTTCCCCCATCTCCTTCCCCCTTTCTTTCCTCATCTCCTTCCCTCTTCTTTCCCCATCCCTTCCCCACATCTCCTTCCCCCATCTCCTTCCCCCTTCCTTCCACCGCTATCTCCTTCCCCTATCCCGTTCCCCCTTCCTTTCCCCCTATCTCCCTCCCCTTTCTCCTTCCCACTTCCTTCCCCCACTATCTCCTTCCCCCATCTCCTTCCCCATCTCCTTCCCACTTTCTTTGCCTATCTCTTTCCCCCCTATCTCCTTCCCCCTTCCTGCCCCCACTATCTCCTTCCCCCTTCCTTCCCCCACTATCTCCTTCCCCTTCCTTCACCCCATCTCCTTCCCCCGCTATCCCCTTCCCCCTTCCTTCCCCATCTCCTTCCCCCTTCCTTCACCCCATCTCATTCCCCATTCCTTCCCCCTATCTGCTTCCCCCATCTCCTTCCCCCTTCCTTAACCCCATCTCGTTCCTCCTTCCTCACCCATCTCCTTCCCCATTCCTTCCCCCATCTCCTTCCCCCGCCTTCCCCTTCCCACTTCCTTCCCCATCTCCTTCCCCCACATCTCATTCCCCCCTTTCTTCCAAACCTCTCCTTCCCCACTATCTCCTTCCCCCTTCCTTCCCACCCTATTTCCTTCCCCCATCTCCCTCTCTGTATGTCCTTCCTCATCTCCTTCCCACTTTCTTCCCCGCTATCTCCTTCCCAACTATCTCATTCCCCCTTCCTTCCCCATCTCCTTCCCCCTTCCTTCCTCCCCTATCTCCTTCCCCAATCCTCTTCCCCCTTCCTTCCCCCACATCTCCTTCCCCCTTCCTCCCCATCTCCTTCCCCCTTTCTTTCCCCATCTCCTTCCCCCTTCCTTCCCCCATCCACTTCCCCACATCTCCTTCCCCCTTCCTTTCACCGCTATCTCCTTCCCCTCTCTCCTTCCCACTTCCTTCCCCCACTATCTCCTTCACCCTATCTCCATCGCCCATCCTTCCCCACCATCTCCCTCTCCCTTTATCCCCCCTATCTCCTTCCCCCATCTCCTTCCCCCATCTCCTTCCCCCTTCCTTCCCCCATCTCTTTCCCCATCTCCTTCCCCTTCCTTCCCCCATCTCGTTTCCCCTTTCTTACCCCCCATCTCGTTCCTCCTTCCTCCCCCATCTCCTTCCCCATTCCTTCCCCCACATCTCCTTAACCCTTTCTTCCCCAATCTCCTTCCCCCGATCTCCTTCCCCCTTCCTTCCGCCCAATCTCATTCCCCGCTATCTCCTCCCCCTTCCTTTCCCCATCTCCTTCCCCCTTCCTTCCCCCTATCTGCTTCCACATCTCCTTCCCCCTTCCTTCCCCCATTTGCTTCCCCCCATCTCGTTCCCCCTTCCTTACCCCCATCTCGTTCCCCTTTCCTCCCCCATCTCCTTCCCCCTTTCTTCCCCTATCTCCTTCCCCCTTCCTTCCACCCGATCTCCTTCCCCGCTATCTCATTCCCACCTTCCTTCCCCCATCTCCTTCCCCCTTCCTTCCCCCATCTCCTTCCCCCTTCCTTCCCCCATCTGCTTCCCCCATCTCCTTCCCCCTTCCTTCCCCCCATCTGCTTCCCCCCATCTCCTTCCCCCTTCCTTACCCCCATCTCGTTCCTCCTTCCTCCCCCATCTCCTACCCCCTTCCTTCCCCCAATCTCCTTCCCCAACATCTCCTTCCCCCTTCATTCCCCATCTCCTTCCCCCCTTTCTTTCCCCATCTCCTTCCCCCTTCCTTCCCCCATCTCCTTCCCCCTTCCTTCCACCGCTATATCCTGCCCCTATCCCGTTCCCCCTTCCTTTCCCCCTATCTCCCTCCCCTCTCTCCTTCCCACTTCCTACCCCCACTATCTCCTTCCCCCATCTCCTTCCCCATTCCTGCCCCCACATCTCCTTCCCCCTTCCTTTTTCCATCTCCTTCCCCCTTCCTTCCCCCCTATCTCCTTCCCCCATCTCCTTTCCCACATCTCCTTCCCCCTTCCTTCCCCCATCTCCTTCCCCCTTCCTTCCCCCATCTCCTTTCCCCTTCCTCCCCCCATCTCCTTACCCCATCTCCTTCCCCCTTCCTTCCACCGCTATCTCCTTCCCATATCTTCTTCCTCATCCTTGCCCACTATCTCCTTCCCCCTATCTCCTTCCCCATCCTTGCCCACCATCTCCTTCCCCATTCCTCCCCCTACCCCTTCCACCCATCTCCTTCCCCCTTCCCGCCCCCCATCTACTCCCCCCCTTCCTTACCCCATCTCCTTCCCCCTTCCTTTCCCCATCTCCATGACCCTTCCTTCCCCCTTATCCTTCCCCCTTCCTACCCCCATCTCCTTCCCCCTATCTCCTTCCACCTCCCTTCCCCCCATCTCCTTCACCCGCTATCTCCTTCCCCCTTCCTTCCCCCCTTCCTTCCCCCAATTCCTTCCCCCTTTCTTTCCCCATCTACTCCCCCTTTCCTTCTCGCATCTCCTTCCCCCTTCTCCTTCCCCCCATCTCCTTCCCCCTTCCTTCCACCGCTATCTCCTTCCAGTTTATTCTTCCGCCTTCCTTCCCCCCTATCTCCCCCCCTCCTTCCTCCATCCTTCACCCCCATCTCCTTCCACCTTCCTCCCCCCGATCCCCTTCCCCCCATCTCCTTCCGCCTTCCTTCCCTAATCTCCTTCCACCCATCTCCTTCCCCCTTCCTGCCCCATCCCATCTCCTTCCCCCTTCCTTCCCCCTTCCTTCCCCATCTCCTTCACCCTTCCTTCCCCCATACCCTTCCCCCTTCCTACCCCCATCTCCTTCCCCCTTCCTTCCCCCATCTCCTTCCCCGATCTCCTTCCCCCTTCCTTCCCCCCAATCTCATTCCCCGCTACCTCCTTCCCCCCTTCCTTCCCCATCTCCTTCCCCCTTCCTTCCCCCTATCTGCTTCCCCATCTCCTTCCCATTCCCTTCCCCCATCTGCTTCCCCCATCATATTCCACCTTCCTTACCCCCATCTCGTTCCCCCTTCCTCCCCATCTCCTTCCCCCTTTCTTCCCCCCCATCTCCTTCCCCGCTATCTCGTTCCCCCTCCTTCCATCTCCCTCCCCCATCTCCTACCCCCGCTATCTCCTTCCACCTTTCTCCCCCTATCCCCTTGCCCCATCTCCTTCCGCCTTCCTACCCTAATCTCCTTCCACCCATCTCCTTCCCCCTTCCTGCCCCCATCTCCATCCCCCTTCCTTCCCCCATCTCCTTCACCCTTCATTCCCCCATACCCTTCCCCCTTCCTGCCCCCATCTCCTTCCCCCTTCCTACCCCCATCTCCTTGCCCCCTATCTCCTTCCGCCATCTCCTTTCTCATCTCCTTCCCCCTTTCTTTCCCCCATCTCCTTCCCCCATCTCCATCCCCCATCTCTTTCCCCCTTCCTTACACACCATCTCCTTCCCCCAGCTCCTTCCCCCTTCCTTCCCCACTATCTGCTTCCCCCATCTCCTTCCCCCGTCCTTACCCCCCATCTCGTTCCCCCTTTCTCCCCCATGTCCTTCCCCATTCCTTCCCCCACATCTCCTTCCCCCATTTTCCCCCCATCTCCTTCCCCTTCCTTCACCCCATCTCCTTCCCCCGCTATCCGCTTCCCCCTTCCTTCCCCATCTCCTTCCCCCTTCCTTCACCCCATCTGCTTCCCCCATCTCCTTCCCCCTTCCTTCCCCCTATCAGCTTCCCCCATCTCCTTACCCCTTCCTTAACCCCATCTCGTTACTCCTTCCTCACCCATCTCCTTCCCCATTCCTTCCCCCATCTCCTTCCCCCGCTGTCCCCTTCCCACTTCCTTCCCCATCTACTTCCCCCACATCTCCTTACTCCCTTTCTTCCACCCATCTCCTTCCCCACTATCTCTTTCCCCCTTCCTTCCCCCACTATCTCCTTCCCCTTCCTTCACCCCATCTCCTTCCCCCGCTATCCCCTTCCCCCTTCCTTCCCCATCTCCTTCACCCTTCACCCCATCTGCTTCCCCATCTCCTTCCCCCTTCCTTCCCCCTATCTGCTTCCCCCATCTCCTTCCCCCTTCCTTAACCCCATCTCGTTCCTCCTTCCTCACCCATCTCCTTCCCCATTCCTTCCCCCATCTCCTTCCCCCGCCTTCCCCTTCCCACTTCCTTCCCCATCTCCTTCCCCCACATCTCATTCCCCCCTTTCTTCCACACGTCTCCTTCCCCACTATCTCCTTCCCCCTTCCTTCCCACCCTATCTCCTTCCCCATCTCCCTCTCCGTATGTCCTTCCTCATCTCCTTCCCACTTTCTTCCCCGCTATCTCCTTCCCAACTATCTCATTCCCCCTTCCTTCCCCCATCTCCTTCCACCTTCCTTCCTCCCCTATCTCCTTCCCCAATCCTCTTCCCCCTTCCTTCCCCCACATCTCCTTCCCCCTTCCTCCCCTCTCTCCTTCCCACTTCCTTCCCCCCATTTCTTCCCCCATCTCCTTCCCCCTTCCTTCCCCCATCTCGTTTCCCCTTTCTTACCCCCCATCTCGTTCCTCCTTCCTCCCCCATCTCCTTCCCCATTCCTTCCCCCACATCTCCTTAACCCTTTCTTCTCCCCATCTCCTTCCCCCGATCTCCTTCCCCCTTCCTTCCGCCCAATCTCATTCCCCGCTATCTCCTTCCCCCTTCTTTCCCCCTATCTGCTTCCCCATCTCCTTCCCCCTTCCTTCCCCCATTTGCTTCCCCCATCTCCTTACCCCCATCTCGTTCCCTCTTCCTCCCCCATCTCCTTCCCCCTTTCTTCCCCTATCTCCTTCCCCCTTCCTTCCACCCAATCTCCTTCCCCGCCATCTCCTTCCCCGCTTCCTTCCCACATCTCCTCCCCCCTTCCTTCCCCCACCTGCTTCCCCCATCTCCTTCCCCCTTCCTTCCCCCCATCTGCTTCCCCCATCTCCTTCCCCCTTCCTTACCCCCATCTCCTTCCCCCTTTCTTCCCCATCTCCTTCCCCCTTCCTTCCCCCACCATCTCCCACCACCATCCCCTTCCCCGTATCTCATTCCCCCTTCCTTCCCCCAATCTCCTTCCCCAACATCTCCTTCCCCCTTCCTTCCCCCCATCTCCTTCCCCCTTTCTTTCCTCATCTCCTTCCCCCTTCTTTCCCCATCCCTTCCCCACATCTCCTTCCCCCATCTCCTTCCCCCTTCCTTCCACCGCTATCTCCTTCCCCTATCCCGTTCCCCCTTCCTTTCCCCCTATCTCCCTCCCCTTTCTCCTTCCCACTTCCTTCCCCCACTATCTCCTTCCCCCATCTCCTTCCCCATCTCCTTCCCACTTTCTTTGCCTATCTCTTTGCCCCCTATATCCTTCCCCCATCTCCTTTCCCACATCTCCTTCCCCCTTCCTTCCCCCATCTCCTTCCCCCTTCCTTGCCCCATCTCCTTCACTCTTCCTTCCCCCATCTCCTTACCCAATCTCCTTCCCCCTTCCTTCCGCCGCTATCTCCTTCCCATATCTTCTTCCTCATCCTTGCCCACTATCTCCTTCCCCTATCTCCTTTCCCATCCTTGCCCACCATCTCCTTCCCCCTTCCTCCCCTACCCCCTTCCACCCATCTCCTTCCCCCTTCCCGCCCCCCATCTCCTCCCCCCTTTCTTACCCCATCTCCTTCCCGCTTCCTTTCCCCATCTCCATGAGCCTTCCTTCCCCCATGTCCTTCCTCCTTCCTACCCCCATCTCCTTCCCCCTATCTCCTTCCACCTCCCTTCCCCCCATCTCCTTCACCCGTTATCTCCTTCCCCCTTCCTTCCCCCCTGTCTGCTTCCCCCTTCCTTCCCCCAACTCCTTCCCCCTTTCTTTCCCCATCTACTCCCCCTTTCCTTCTCCCATCTCCTACCCCATCTCCTTCCCCCCATCTCCTTCCCCCTTCCTTCCACCGCTATCTCCTTACAGTATCTTCTTCCGCCTTCCTTCCCCCCATCTCCCTCCCCCTCTCCTTTTCCATCCTTCACCCCCATCTCCTCCCACTTTCCTCCCCCCATCCCCTTCCCCCCATCTCCTTCCGCCTTCCTTCCCTAATCTCCTTTCGCCCATCTCCTTCCCCCCTCCTGCCCCATCCCATCTCCTTCCCCCTTCCTTCCCCCATCTCCTTCCCCCTTCCTTCCCCCATCTCCTTCACCCTCTCTTCCCCCATACCCTTCCCCATTCCTACCCCCATCTCCTTCCCCCTTGCTACCCCCATCTCCTTCCCCATCTCCTTCCCCCTTCCTTCCACCGCTATCTCCTTCCCATATCCCATTCCCCCTTCCTTTCCCCCTATCTCCCTCTCCTCTCTCCTTCCCACTTCCTTCCCCCACTATCTCCTTCACCCTATCTCCTTCGCCCATCCTTCCCCACCATCTCCTTCCTCTTTCCTTCCCCCCATCTTTTTCCCCCATCTCCTTCCCACTTCCTTCCCCCCATCTGCTTCCCCAATCTACTTTCCCCTTTCTTACCCCCCATTTCGTTCGTCCTTCCTCCCCATCTCCTTCCCTATTCCTTCCCCCACATCTCTTTAATCCTTTCTACCCCCCATTTACTTGCCCCGATCACCTTCCCCCTTCCTTCCCCCCAATCTCATTCCCCGCTCCCTCCTTCCCCCCTTCCTTCCCCCATCTCCTTCCCCCTTCCTTCCCCCTATCTGCTTCCCCATCTCCTTCCCATTTCCTTCCCCCCATCTGCTTCCCCCCATCATATTCCACCTTCCTTACCCCCATCTCGTTCCCCCTTCCTTCCCCCATCTCCTTCCCCCTTCCTTCCCCCCATCTCCTTCCCCATCTCCTTCCCACTTCCTTCCCCCCATCTGCTTCCCCCCATCATATTCCCCCTTCCTTACCCCCATCTCGTTCCCCCTTCCTCCCCATCTCCTTCCCGCTTGCTTCCCCCATCTCCTCCCCCTTCCTTCCCCCATCTCCTACCCCGCTATCTCCTTCCCCCTTCCTCCCCCATCTCCTTCCCCCTAACTCCTTCCCCTTCCTCCCCCATCTCCTTCCCCCTATCTCCTTCCCCCTTCCTTACCCCTATCTCCTTCCGCCTTCCTTCCACCCATCTGCTTCCACCATCTCCTTTCCGCTTCCTTATCCCCCATCTCGTTCCCCATTCCTCCCCACACATCTCCTTTCCCCTTCCATCCCCCATCTCCTTACCCCTATGTCCTTCCCCCTTCCTTCCCCCCATCTCCCACCCCATCTCCGTCCCCCCATCTCATTCCCCCTTTCTTCCCCCAATCTCCTTCCCTCCTATCTCCTTCCCCCATCACCTTCCCCCATCTCCTCCCTCCCATCTCCTTCCCCCTTTCTTCCCCCATCTCCTTCCCACTTCCTTCCCCCTATCTGCTTCCCCATCTCTTTCCCACTTCCTTCCCCCATCTGCTTTCCCCCTTCCTTACCCCCATCTCGTTCACCCTTCCTCCCCATCTTCTTCCCGCTTGCTTCCCCCATCTCCTCCCCCCTTCCTTCCCCCATCTCCTACCCACGCTATCTCCTTCACCCTTCCTCCCCCATCTCCTACCCCCTAACTCCTTCCCCCTTCCTCCCCCATCTCCTTCCCCTCTATCTCCTTCCCCCTTCCTTACACCATCTCCTTCCCCCTTCCTTCCACCTATCTGCTTCGACCATCTCCTTTCCGCTTCCTTACCCCCCATGTCGTTCCCCTTTCCTCCCCACACATCTCCTTTCCCCTTCCTTCCCCCATCTTCTTACCCCTATGTCCTTCCCCCTTCCTTCCCCCCCATCTCCCACCCCCATCTCCGTCCTCCCATCTCATTCCCCCTTTCTTCTTCCAATCTCCTTCCCTCCTATCTCCTTCCACCATCTCCTTCCCCCATCTCCTCCCTCCCATCTCCTTCCCCCTTACTTCCCCATCTCTTTACCCCTTCCTTCCCCCTATCTGCTTCCCCATCTCCTTCCCAATTCCTTCCCCTCATCTGCTTCCCCCCATCATATTCCCCCTTCCTTACCCCCATCTCGTTCCCCCTTCTACCCCATCTCCTTCCCCATTCCTTCCCCCACATCTCCTTAACCCTTTCTTCCCCATCTCCTTCCCCCGATCTCCTTCCCCCTTCCTTCCCCCAATCTCATTCCCCGCTACCTCCTTCCCCCTTACTTCCCCATCTCCTTCCTCCTTCCTTCCCCCTATCTGCTTCCCCATCTCCTTCCCATTTCCTTCCCCCCATCTGCTTCCCCCCATCATATTCCACCTTCCTTACCCCCATCTCGTTCCCCCTTCCTCCCCGATCTCCTTCCCCCTTTCTTCCCCTATCTCCTTCCCCCTTCCTTCCCCCCATCTCCTTCCCCGCTATCTCGTTCCCCCTTCCTTCCATCTCCCTCCCCATCTCCTACCCCGCTATCTCCTTCCCCCTTCCTCACCCATCTCCTTCCCCCCTATCTCCTTCCCTCTTCCTTACCCCAATCTCCTTCCCCCTTCCTTCCCCCTATCTGCTTCCACCATCTCCTTTCCGCTTCCTTAACCCCCATCTCGTTCCCCATTCCTCCCCACACATCCCCTTTCCCCTTCCTTCCCCCATCTCCTTACCCTTATGTCCTTCCCCCTTCCTTCCCCCTCATCTCCCACCCCCATCTCCGCCCCCCAACTCATTCCCCCTTTCTTCCCCCAATCTCCTTCCCTCCTATCTCATTCCACCATCTCCTTCCCCCATCTCCTCCCTCCCATCTCCTTCCCGCTTGCTTCCCCATCTCCTCCCCCTTCCTTCCCCCATCTCCTTCCCCTTAACTCCTTCCCCCTTCCTCCCCCATCTCCTTCCCCCCAACTCCTTCCCCCTTCCTTACCCCTATCTCCTTCCCCCTTCCTTCCACCTATCTGCTTCCACCATCTCCTTTCCGCTTACTTACCCCCCCATCTCGTTCCCCATTCCTCCCCACACATCTCCTTTCCCCTTCCTTCCCCCATCTCCTTACCCCTATGTCCTTCCCCCTTCCTTCCCCCCATCTCCCACCCCCATCTCCGCCCCCCATCTCATTCCCCCTTTCTTCCCCCAATCTCCTTCCCTCCTATCTCCTTCCACCATCTCCTTCCCCCATCTCCTCCCTCCCATCTCCTTCCCCCTTACTTCCCCCATCTCCTTACCCCTTCCTTCCCCCATCTGCTTCCCCATCTCCTTCCCACTTCCTTCCCCCATCTGCTTCCCCCCATCATATTCCGCCTTCCTTACCCCCTTCTCGTTCGCCCTTCCTACCCCATCTCCTTCCCGCTTCCTTCCCCCATCTCCTCCCCCTTCCTTCCCCCATCTCCTACCCCCGCTATCTCCTTCCCCCTTCAACCCCCTTCTCCTTCCCCCTAACTCCTTCCCCCTTCCTCCCCCATCTCCTTTCCCACTATCTCATTCCCCCTTCCTTACCCCATCTCCTTCCACCTATCTGCTTCCACCATCTCCTTTCCGCTCCTTACCCCCCCCGTCTCTTTCCCCATTCCTCCCCACACATCTCCTTTCCCCTTCCTTCCCCCCATCTCCTTACCCCTATGTCCTTCCCCCTTCCTTCCCCCCATCTCCCACCCCGTCTCCGTCCCCCCATCTCATTCCCCCTTTCTTCCCCCAATCTCCTTCCCTCCTATCTCCTTCCACCATCTCCTTCCCCCATCTCCTCCCTCCCATCTCCTTCCCCCTTACTTCCCCCATCTCTTTCCCCCTTCCTTCCCCCATCTGCTTCCCCATCTCCTTCCCACTTCCTTCCCCCCATCTGCTTCCCCCCATCATATTCCCCCTTCCTTATCCCCATCTCGTTCCCCCTTCCTCCCCCATCTCCTTCCCGCTTCCTTCCCCATCTCCTCCCCCTTCCTTCCCCCATTTCCTACCCCCGCAATCTCCTTCCCCCTTCCTCCCCCATCTCCTTCCCCCTAACTCCTTCCCCCTTCCTCCCCATCTCCTTCCCCCTATCTCCTTCCCCCTTCCTTACCCCTATCTCCTTCCCCCTTCCTTCCACCTATCTGCTTCCACCATCTCCTTTCCGCTTCCTTACCCCCATCTCTTTCCCCATTCCTCCCCACACATCTCCTTTCCCCTTCCTTCCCCCATCTCCTACCCCCGCTATCTCCTTCCCCCTTCCTCCCCCATCTCCTTCCCCCTAACTCCTTCCCCCTTCCTCCCCATCTCCTTCCCCCTATCTCCTTCCCCCTTCCTTACCCCTATGTCCTTCCCCCTTCCTCCCCCCATCTCCCACCCCATCTCCGTCCCCCCATCTCATTCCCCCTTTCTTCCCCCGATCTCCTTCCCTCCTATCTCCTTCCACCATCTCCTCCCTCCCATCTCCTTCCCGCTTGCTTCCCCCATCTCCTCCCCCTTCCTTCCCCCATCTCCTTCCCCCTAACTCCTTCCCCCTTCCTCCCCCATCTCCTTCCCCCCAACTCCTTCCCCCTTCCTTACCCCTATCTCCTTCCCCCTTCCTTCCACCTATCTGCTTCCACCATCTCCTTTCCGCTTCCTTACCCCCCATCTCGTTCCCCATTCCTCCCCACACATCTCCTTTCCCCTTCCTTCCCCCATCTCCTTACCCCTATGTCCTTCCCCCTTCCTTCCCCCATCTCCCACCCCCATCTCCGCCCCCCATCTCAATCCCCCTTTCTTCCCCAATCTCCTTCCCTCCTATCTCCTTCCACCATCTCCTTCCCCCATCTCCTCCCTCCCATCTCCTTCCCCCTTACTTCCCCCATCTCCTTACCCCTTCCTTCCCCCATCTGCTTCCCCATCTCCTTCCCACTTCCTTCCCCCATCTGCTACCCCCCATCATATTCCGCCCTCCTTACCCCCATCTCGTTCCCCCTTCCTCCCCCATCTCCTTCCCGCTTCCTTCCCCATCTCCTCCCCCTTCCTTCCCCCATCTCCTACCCCCGCTATCTCCTTCCCCCTTCCACCCCCTTCTCCTTCCCCCTAACTCCTTCCCCCTTCCTCCACCATCTCCTTCCCCACTATCTCCTTCCCCCTTCCTTACCCCATCTCCTTCCACCTTCCTTCCACCTATCTGCTTCCACCATCTCCTTTCCGCTTCCTTACCCCCCCGTCTCTTTCCCCATTCCTCCCCACACATCTCCTTTCCCCTTCCTTCCCCCCATCTCCTTACCCCTATGTCCTTCCCCCTTCCTTCCCCCCATCTCCCACCCCGTCTCCGTCCCCCCATCTCATTCCCCCTTTCTTCCCCCAATCTCCTTCCCTCCTATCTCCTTCCACCATCTCCTTCCCCCATCTCCTCCCTCCCATCTCCTTCCCCCTTACTTCCCCCATCTCTTTCCCCCTTCCTTCCCCCTATCTGCTTCCCCATCTTCTTCCCACTTCCTTCCCCCATCTGCTTCCCCCCCATCATATTCCCCCTTCCTTATCCCCATCTCGTTCCCCCTTCCTCCCCCATCTCAATCCCGCTTCCTTCCCCATCTCCTCCCCCTTCCTTCCCCCATCTCCTACCCCCGCTATCTCCTTCCCCCTTCCTCCCCCATCTCCTTCCCCCTAACTCCTTCCCCCTTCCTCCCCATCTCCTTCCCCCTATCTCCTTCCCCCTTCCTTACCCCTATCTCCTTCCCCCTTCCTTCCACCTATCTGCTTCCACCATCTCCTTTCCGCTTCCTTACCCCCCCCGTCTCTTTCCCCATTCCTCCCCACACATCTCCTTTCCCCTTCCTTCCCCCCATCTCCTTACCCCTATGTCCTTCCCCCTTCCTCCCCCCATCTCCCACCCCATCTCCGTCCCCCCATCTCATTCCCCCTTTCTTCCCCCAATCTCCTTCCCTCCTATCTCCTTCCACCATCTCCTTCCCCCATCTACTCCCTCCCATCTCCTTCCCCCTTCCTTCCCCCATCTCCTTCCCCCTTTCTTTCCCCATCTCCTTCCCCTTTCCTTCCCCCTCATCTCCTTCCCACTTCCTTCCCCAAATCTCCTCCCCTCATCTCCTTCCCCCATCCATCCCCCCGCCTCCTTCCCCTATCTCATTCCCTCATCCTTCCCCCATCTCCTTCACCCTTCCTTCCATCCATCTCCTTCTCCCCCATCTCCTTCCCGCCTCCTTCCCTGCTATCTCATTTTCCACTATCTCCTTCCCTCTTCCTTCCCCCATCTCCTTCTCCCCATCTCATTCCCCCTTCCTTCTCCTCCTATCTCCATCCCCTATCCTTCCCCCTATCTCCTTCCCACCCTATCTCCTTCCCCCATCTCCTTTCCCCTTTCTTCCCCTATACCATTCCCCGTATCTCCTTCCCCCATCTCCTTCCCACTTTCTTCCCCCTATCTCCTTCCCCCCATCTCCTTCCCCCTTCCTGCCCCCACATCTCCTTCCCCCTTCCTTCCCCATCTCCTTCTCCCTTCCTTCCCCCCTATCTCCTTCCCCCATCTCCGTTCCCACATCTCCTTCCCCCGTCCTTACCCCATCTCCTTCCCCCTTCCTTCCCCCCATCTCCTTCCCCCATCTCATTCCCCCATCTCCTTCCCCCTTCCTTCCCCCACTATCTCCTTCCCCATCTCCTTCCCCATCCTTGCCTAACATCTCCTTCCCCCTTCCTCCCCCTACCCCCTTCCCCATCTCCTTCCCCCTTCCTTCCTCCCCCATCTCCTTCCCCCTATCTCCTTCCACTTCCTTACCCCTATCTCCTTCCCCCTTCCTTCCACCTATCTGCTTCCACCATCTCCTTTCCGCTTCCTTACCCCCCCATCTCGTTCCCCATTCCTCCCCACGCATCTCCTTTCCCCTTCCTTCCCCCATCTCCTTACCCCTATGTCCTTCCCCCTTCCTTCCCCCCCATCTCCCACCCCATCTCCGTCCCCCCATCTCATTCCCCCTTTCATCCCCCAATCTCCTTCCCTCCTATCTCCTTCCACCATCTCTTTCCCCCATCTCCTCCCTCCCGTCTCCTTCCCCCTTCCTTCCCCCATCTGCTTCCCCCTTTCTTTCCCCATCTCCTTCCCCTTTCCTTCCCCCTCATCTCCTTCCCACTTCCTTCCACAAATCTCCTCCCCTCATCTCGTTCCCCCATCCATCCCCCCGCCTCCTTCCCCTATCTCATTCCCTCATCTTTCCCCCATCTCCTTCACCCTTCCTTCCATCCATCTCCTTCTCCCCTATTTCCTACCCGCCTCCTTCCCTGCTGTCTCATTTTCCACTATCTCCTTCCCTCTTCCTTCCCCCATCTCCTTCTCCCCATCTCATTCCCCCTACCTTCTCCTCCTATCTCCTTTCCCCTTCTTTCCCCTATCCACTTCCCACCCTATCTCCTTCCCCCGTCCTTCCCCCTATCTCCTTCCTACCCTATCTCCTTCCCCCATCTCCTTCCCCCTTTCTTCCCCTATCCGATTCCCCGTATCTCCTTCCCCCATCTCCTTCCCACTTTCTTCCCCCATCTCCTTCCCCCCATCTCCTTCCCCCTTCCTGCCCCCACATCTCTTCCCCCTTCCTTCCCCCATCTCCTTCCCCCTTCCTTCCCCCTATCTCATTCCCCCATCTCCGTTCCCACATCTCCTTCCCCCGTCCTTACCCCATCTCCTTCCCCCTTCCTTCCCCCCATCTCCTTCCCTCATCTCCTTCCCCCATCTCCTTCCCCCTTCATTTCACCGCTATCTCCTTCCCGTATCTTCTTCCCCCTTCCTTCCCCCTATACCCCTCCCCCCTCTCCTTCCCCCTTCCTTCCCCCACTATCTCCTTCCCCCATCTCCTTCCCCATCCTTGCCCAACATCTCCTTCCCCCTTCCTCCCCCTACCCCCTTCCACCCATCTCCTTCCCCCTTCCCGCCCCCCATCTCCTCCCCCCTTCCTTACCCCATCTCCTTCCCCTTTCCTTTCCCCATCTCCATTACCCTTCCTTCCCCCATATCCTTCCCCCTTCCTACCCCCATCTCCTTACCCCTATCTCCTTCCACCTCCCTTCCCCCCATCTCCTTCACCCGCTATCTCCTTCCCCCTTCCTTCCCCCCAGTCTGCTTCCCCCTTCCTTCCCACAAATCCTTCCCCCTTTCTTTTCCCATCTACTCCCCCTTTCCTTCTCCCATCTCCTTCCCCCTTCTCCTTCCCCCCCATCTCCTTCCCCCTTCCTTCCACCGCTATCTCCTTCCAGTTTCTTCTTCCGCCTTCCTTCCCCCCATCTCCTTCCCCCCTCTCGTTCCTCCATCCTTCACCCCCATCTCCTTCCACCTTCCTCCCCCCTATCCCCTTACACCCATCTCCTTCCGCCTTCCTTCCCTAATCTCCTTCCACCCATCTCCTTCCCCCTTCCTGCCCCATCCCATCTCCGTCCCCCTTCCTTCCCCCATCTCCTTCCCCCTTCCTTCCCCCTGTCTGCTTCCCCATCTCCTTCCCACTTCCTTCCACCCATCTGCTTCCCCCATCATATTCCCCCTTCCTTACCCCCATCTCGTTCCCCCCCTATCTCCTTCCCCCTTCCTCCCCCATCTGCTTCCCCCAACTCCTTCCCCCTTCCTCCCCATCTCCATCCCCCCATCTCCTTCCCCCTTCCTTACCCCATCTCCTTCCCCCTTCCTTCCACCTATCTGCTTCCACCATCTCCTTTCCGCTTCCTTACCCCCCATCTCGTTCCCCATTCCTCCCCACACATCTCCTTTCCACTTCCTTCCCCCATCTCATTACCCCTATGTCCTTCCCCCTTCCTCCCCCCATCTCCCACCCCCATCTCCGTCCCCCCATCTCATTCCCTCTTTCTTCCCCCAATCTCCTTCCCTCCTATCTCCTTCCACCATCTCCTTCCCCATCTCCTCCCTCCCATCTCCTTCCCCCTTCCTTCCCCATCTCCTTCCCCCTTTCTTTCCCATCTCCTTCCCCTTTCCTTCCCCCATCTCCTTCCCACCCTATCTCCTTCCCCCATCTCCTTCCCCCTTTCTTCCCCTATCCCATTCCCCGTATCTCCTTCCCCCATCTCCTTCCCACTGTCTTCCCCCTATCTCCTTCCCCCCATCTCCTTCCCCCTTCCTGCCCCCACATCTCCTTCCCAGTTCCTTCCCCCATCTCCTTCCCCCTTCCTTCCCCCCATCTCCTTCCCCCATCTCCGTTCCCACACCTCCTTCCCCCGTCCTTTCCCCATCTCCTTCCCCCTTCCTTCCCCCCATCTCATTCCCCCATCTCCTTCCCCCTTCCTTCCACCGCTATCTCCTTCCCGTATCATCTTCCCCCTTCCTTCCCCCCTATCCCCTCCCCCCTCTCCATCCCCCTTCCTTCCTCCACTATCTCCTTACCCATCTCCTTCCCCATCCTTGCCCAACATCTCCTTCCCCCTTCCTCCCCCTACCCCCTTCCCCATCTCCTTCCCCTTCCTTCTCCCCCATCTCCTTCCCCCTTCTTTCCCCCATCTCCTTCCCACCCTATCTCCTTCCCCCATCTCCTTCTCCGTATGTCCTCCTCATCTCCTTACCCCTTTCTTCTCCGCTATCTCCTTCCCAACTATCTCCTTTCCCTTCCTTCCCCCATCTCCTTCCCCTGCCTTCCTCCCCCATCTCCTTCTCCCTATCTCCTTCCCCCTTCCTTACCCCTATCTCCTTCCCCCTTCCTTCCAACTATCTGCTTCCACCATCTCCTTTCCGCTTCCTTACCCCCCATCTCGTTCCCCATTCCTCCCCACACATCTCCTTTCCCCTTCCTTTCCCCCATCTCCTTACCCCTATGTCCTTCCCCCTTCCTTCCCCCCTATCTCCCACCCCCATCTCCGTCCCCCCATCTCATTCCCCCTTTCTTCCCCCAATCTCCTTCCCTCCTATCTCCTTCCACCATCTCCTTCCCCCATCTCCTCCCTCCCATCTCCTTCCCCCTTCCTTCCCCCATCTCCTTCCCCCTTTCTTTCCCCATCTCCTTCCCCTTTCCTTCCCCCTCATCTCCTTCCCACTTCCTTCCCCAAATCTCCTCCCCTCATCTCCTTCCCCCATCCATCCCCCCGCCTCCTTCCCCTATCTCATTCCCTCATCCTTCCCCCATCTCCTTCACCCTTCCTTCCATCCATCTCCTTCTCCCCTATCTCCTTCCCGCCTCCTTCCGTGCTATCTCATTTTCCACTATCTCCATCCCTCTTCCTTCCCCCATCTCCTTCTCCCCTATCTCCTTCCCCCTTCCTGCCCCCACAACTCCTTCCCCCTTCCTTCCCCCATCTCGTTCCCCTTCCTTCCCCCCATCTCCTTCCCCCATCTCCGTTCACACATCTCCTTCCCCCGTCCTTACCCCATCTCCTTCCCCCGTCCTTCCCCCATCTCCTTCCCACATCTCCTTCCCCCATCTCCTTCCCCCTTCCTTCCACCGCTATCTCCTTCCAGTATCTTCTTCCTCCTTCCTTCCCCATATCCCCGCCCCCCTTCCCCCTTTCTTCCCCCACTATCTCCTTCCCCCATCTCCTTCCCCATCGTTGCCCAACATCACCTTCCCCCTTCCTCTCCCTACCCCCTTCCCCATCTCCTTCCCCCTTCCTTCTCCCACTATCTCCTTCCCCCTTTTTTCCCCATCTCCTTCCCACCCTATCTCCTTCCCCCATCTCCCTCTCCGTATGTCCTCCTCATCTCCTTCCCCCTTTCTTTCCCGCTATCTCCTTCCCAACTATCTCCTTCCCCCTTCCTTCCCCCATCTCCTTCCACCTTCCTTCCTCCCCTATCTCCTTCCCCAATCCCCTTCCCCCTTCCTTTCCCCACATCTCCTTCCCCCTTCCTTCCCCCATCTCCTTCACCCTTTCTTTTCCCATTTCCTTCCCCCTTCCTTCACCCATCCACTTCCCCACATCTCTTTCCCCCATCTCCTTCCTCCTTCCTTCCACCGCTATCTCCTTCCCCTATCCCATTCCCCCTTCCTTTCCCCCTATCTCCCTCCCCTCTCTCCTTCCCACTTCCTTCCCCCACTATCTCCTTCACCCGATCTCCTTCGCCCATCCTTCCCCACCATCTCCTTCCCCCTTCCTTCACCCATCTCCTTCACCTTTCCTCCCCCCATCTCTTTCCCCCATCTCCTTCCCCCTTCCTTCCCCCATCTGCTTCCCCCATCTCCTTTCCCCTTTCTTACCCCCCATCTCGTTCCTCCTTCCTCCCCCATCTCCTTGCCCATTCCTTCCCCCACATCTTCTTAACCCTTTCTTCCCCCCATCTCCTTCCCCCATCTCCTTCCCCCTTCCTTCCCCCAATCTCATTCCCCGCTACCTCCTTCCCCCCTTCCATCCCCATCTCCTTCCCCCTTCCTTCCCCCATCTGCTTCCCCCCATCATATTCCCCCTTCCTTACCCCCATCTCGTTCCCCCTTCCTCCCCATCTCCTTCCCCCTTTCTTCCCCTTTCTCCTTCCCCCTTCCTTCCCTCACATCTCCTTCCCCCTTCCCTCCCCTATCTCCTTCCCCGCTATCTCGTTCCCCCTTCCTTCCATCTCCCTCCCCCATCTCTTTCCCGCTTCCTTCCCCCATCTCCACACCCTTCCTTCCCCATCTCCTACCCCCGCTATCTCCTTCCCCCTTCCTCCCCATCTCCTTCCCCCTATCTCCTTCCCCCTTCCTTACCCCTATCTCCTTCTCCCTTCCTTCCACCTATATGCTTCCACCATCTCCTTTCCGCTTCCTTACCCCCCCCATCTCGTTCCCCATTCCTCCCCACACATCTCCTTACACCTTCCTTGCCCCCATCTCCTTACCCCTATGTCCTTCCCCCTTCCTTACACCCCATCTCCCACCCCCATCTCCGTCCCCCCATCTCATTCCCCCTTTCTTCCCCCAATCTCCTTCCCTCCTATCTCCTTACACCATCTCCTTCCCCCATCTCCTCCCTCCCATCTCCTTCTCCCTTCCTTCCCCCATCTACTTCCCCCTTTCTTTCCCCATCTCCTTCCCCTTTCCTTCCCCCTCATCTCCTTCCCACTTCCTTCCCCAAATCTCCTCCCCATCTCCTTCCCCCATCCATCCCCCCGCCTCCTTCCCCTATCTCATTCCCTCATCCTTCCCCCATCCTTCCCCCCTATCTCCTTCCCCCATCTCCGTTCCCACATCTCCTTCCGCCGTCCTTACCCCATCTCCTTCCCCCATGTCCTTCCCCCATTTCCTTCCCCCATCTCCTTCCCCCTTCCTTCCACCGCTATCTCCTTCCCATATCTTCTTCCCCCTTCCTCCCCCCTATCCCATCCCCACTCTCCTTCCCCCTTCCTTCCCCCATCCCCTCCCCACTCTCCTTCCCCTTTTCTTCCCCCACTATCTCCTTCCCCCATCTCCTTCCCCATCCTTGCCCAACATCTCCTTCACCCTTCCTCCCCCTACCCCCTTCCCCATCTCCTCCCCCCTTCCTTCTCCCCCTATCTCCTTCCCCCTTCTTTCCCCATCTCCTTCCCACCCTATCTCCTTCCCCCATCTCCCTCTCCGTATGTCCTCCTCATCTCCTTCCCCCTTTCTTCCCCGCTATCTCCTTCCCAACGATCTCCTTCCCCCTTCCTACCCCCATCTCCTTCCACCTTCCTTCCTCCCCTATCTCCTTCCCCAATCCCCTTCCCCCTTCCTTTCCCCACATTTCCTTCCCCCTTCCTTCCCCCATCTCCTTCACCCTTTCTTTCCCCATTTTCTTCCCCCTTCCTTCACCCATCCACTTCCCCACATCTCCTTCCCCCATCTCCTTCCTCCTTCCTTCCACCGCTATCTCCTTCCCCTATCCCATTCCCCCTTCCTTTCCCCCTATCTCCCTCCCCTCTCTACTTCCCACTTCCTTCCCCCACTATCTCCTTCACCCGATCTCCTTCGCCCATCCTTCCCCACCATCTCCTTCCCCCTTCCTCCCCCCTCTCCTTCCCCCATCTCCTTCCCCCTTCCTTCACCCATCTCCTTCCCCTTTCCTCCCCCCCATCTCCTTCCCCCATCTCCTTCCGACTTTCTTCCCCCTATCTCCTTCCCCATCTCCTTCCCCCTTCCTGCCCCCACAACTCTTTCCCCCTTCCTTCCCCCATCTCCTTCCCCTTCCTTCCCCCCTATCTCCTTCCCCCATCTCCGTTCCCACATCTCCTTCCCCCGTCCTTACCCCATCTCCTTCCCCCGTCCTTCCCCCCATCTCCTTCCCCCATCTCCTTCCCCCATCTCCTTCCCCCTTCCTTCCACCGCTATCTCCTTCCCGTATCTTCTTCCTCCTTCCTTCCCCCATATCCCCGCCCTCCCTCTCCTTCGCCCTTTCTTCCCCCACTATCTCCTTCCCCCATCGCCTTCCCCATCCTTGCCCAACATCTCCTTCCCCCTTCCTCTCCCTACCCCCTTCCCCATCTCCTTCCCCCTTCCTTCTCCCACTATCTCCTTCCCCCTTCTTTCCCCCATCTCCCTCCCACCCTATCTCCTTCCCCCATCTCCCTCTCCGTATGTCCTCCTCATCTCCTTCCCCCTTTCTTCCCCGCTATCTCCTTCCCAACTATCTCCTTCCCCCTTCCTTCCCCCATCTCCTTCCACCTTCCTTCCTCCCCTATCTCCTTCCCCAATCCCCTTCCCCCTTCCTTTCCCCACATCTACTTCCCCCTTCCTTCCCCCATCTCCTTCACCCTTTCATTCCCCATTTCCTTCCCCCTTCCTTCACCCATCCACTTCCCCACATCTCTTTCCCCCATCTCCTTCCTCCTTCCTTCCACCGCTATCTCCTTCCCCTATCCCATTCCCCCTTCCTTTCCCCCTATCTCCCTCGCCTCTCTCCTTCCCACTTCCTTCCCCCACTATCTCCTTCACCCGATCTCCTTCGCCCATCCTTCCCCACCATCTCCTTCCCCCTTCCTTCACCCATCTCCTTCCCCTTTCCTCCCCCATCTCTTTCCCCCATCCCCTTCCCCCTTCCTTCCCCCATCTGCTTCCCCCATCTCCTTTCCCCTTTCTTACCCCCCATCTCGTTCCTCCTTCCTCCCCCATCTTCTTCCCCATTCCTTCCCCCACATCTTCTTAACACTTTCTTCCCCCATCTCCTTCCCCCATCTCCTTCCCCCTTCCTTCCCCCCAATCTCATTCCCCGCTACCTCCTTCCCCACTTCCATCACCATCTCCTTCCCCTTCCTTCCCCCTATCTGCTTCCCCATCTCCTTCCCACTTCCTTCCCCCATCTGCTTCCCCCCATCATATTCCCTCTTCCTTACGCCAATCTCGTTCCCCCTTCCTCCCCCATCTCCTTCCCCCTTTCTTCCCCTTTCTCCTTCCCCTTCCTTCCCTCACATCTCCTTCCCCCTTCCCCCCCATCTCCTTCCCTGCTATCTCGTTTCCCCTTCCTTCCATCTCCCTCCCCCATCTCTTTCCCGCTTCCTTCCCCCATCTCCACACCCTTCCTTCCCCCATCTCCTACCCCCGCTATCTCCTTCCCCCTTCCTCCCCCATCTCCTTCCCCCCTATCTCCTTCACCCCTTCCTTACCCCTATCTCCTTCCCCCTTCCTTCCACCTATCTGCTTCCACCATCTCCTTTCCGCTTCCTTACCGCCCTTCTCGTTCCCCATTCCTCCCCACACATCTCCTTTCCCCTTCCTTGCCCCCATCTCCTTCACCCTTTCTTTCCCCATTTCCTTCCCCCTTCCTTCACCCATCCACTTCCCCACATCTCTTTCCCCCATCTCCTTCCTCCTTCCTTCCACCGCTATCTCCTTCCCCTATCCCATTCCCCCTTCCTTTCCCCCTATCTCCCTCCCCTCTCTCCTTCCCACTTCCTTCCCCCACTATCTCCTTCACCCGATCTCCTTCGCCCATCCTTCCCCACCATCTCCTTCCCCCTTCCTTCACCCATCTCCTTCCCCTTTCCTCCCCCCATCTCTTTCCCCCATCTCCTTCCCCCTTCCTTCCCCCATCTACTTCCCCCCCATCATATTCCCCCTTCCTTACCCCCATCTCGTTCCCCCTTCCTCCCCATCTCCTTCCCCATTCCTTCCCCCACATCTTCTTAACCCTTTCTTCCCCCCATCTCCTTCCCCCCATCTCCTTCCCCCTTCCTTCCCCCCAATCTCATTCCCCGCTACCTCCTTCCCCCCTTCCATCACCATCTCCTTCCCCCTTCCTTCCCACTATATGCTTCCCCATCTCCTTCCCACTTCCTTCCCCCATCTGCTTCCCCCCCATCATATTCCCCCTTCCTTACCCCCATCTCGTTCCCCCTTCCTCCCCATCTCCTTCCCCCTTTCTTCCCCTTTCTCCTTCCCCCTTCCTTCCCTCACATCTCCTTCCCCCTTCCCTCCCCTATCTCCTTCCCCGCTATCTCGTTCCCCCTTCCTTCCATCTCCCTCCCCCATCTCTTTCCCGCTTCCTTCCCCCATCTCCACACCCTTCCTTCCCCATCTCCTACCCCCGCTATCTCCTTCCCCCTTCCTCCCCCATCTCCTTCCCCCCATCTCCTTCCCCCTTCCTTACCCCTATCTCCTTCCCCCTTCCTTCCACCTATCTGCTTCTACCATCTCCTTTCCGCTTCCCTACCCCCCCATCTCGTTCCCCATTCCTCACCACACATCTCCTTTCCCCTTCCTTGCCCCCATCTCCTTACCCCTATGTTCTTCCCCCTTCCTTACACCCCATCTCCCACCCCCATCTCCGTCCCCCCATCTCATTCCCCCTTTCTTCCCCAATCTCCATCCCTCCTATGTCCTTCCACCATCTCCTTCCCCCATCTCCTCCCTCCCAACTCCTTCCCCCTTGCTTCCCCATCTCCTTCCCCCTTCCTTCCCCCATCCCCTCCCCACTCTCCTTCCCCTTTTCTTCCCCCACTATCTCCTTCCCCCATCTCCTTCCCCATCCTTGCCCAACATCTCCTTCCCCCTTCCTACCCCTACCCCCTTCCCCATCTCCTTCCCCCTTCCTTCTCCCCCTATCTCCTTCCCCCTACTTTCCCCATCTCCTTCCCACCCTATCTCCTTCCCCCATCTCCCTCTCCGTATGTCCTCCTCATCTCCTTCCCCCTTTCTTCCCCGCTATCTCCTTCCCAACTATCTCCTTCCCCCTTCCTTCCCCATCTCCTTCCACCTTCCTTCCTCCCCTATCTCCTTCCCCAATCCCCTTCCCCCTTCCTTTCCCCACATCTCCTTCCCCCTTCCTTCCCCATCTCCTTCACCCTTTCTTTCCCCATTTCCTTCCCCCTTCCTTCACCCATCCACTTCCCCACATCTCCTTCCCCCATCTCCTTCCTCCTTGCTTCCACCGCTATCTCCTTCCCCTATCCCATTCCCCCTTCCTTTCCCCCTATCTCCCTCCCCTCTCTCCTTCCCACTTCCTTCCCCCACTATCTCCTTCACCCGATCTCCTTCGCCCATCCTTCCCCACCATCTCCTTCCCCCTTCCTCCCCCATCTCCTTCCCCCATGTCCTTCCCCCTTCCTTCACCCATCTCCTTCCCCTTTCCTCCCCCCATCTCTTTCCCCCATTTGCTTCACCCTTCCTTCCCCCATCTGCTTCCCCATCTCCTTTCCCCTTTCTTACCCCCCATCTCGTTCCTCCTTCCTCCCCCATCTCCTTCCCCATTCCCTCCCCCACATCTTCTTCGCCCTTTCTTCCCCCCATCTCCTTCCCCCCATCTCCTTCCCCTTCCTTCCCCCCAATCTCATTCCCCGCTACCTCCTTCCCCCCTTCCATCCCCATCTCCTTCCCTCTTCCTTCCCCCTATCTGCTTCCCCATCTCCTTCCCACTTCCTTCCCCCATCTGCTTTCCCCCATCATATTCCCCCTTCCTTACCCCCATCTCGTTCCCCCTTCCTCCATCTCCTTCCCCCTTTCTTCCCCTATCTCCTTCCCCCTTCCTTCCCTCACATCTCCTTCCGCCTTCCCTCCTCTATCTCCTTCCCCGCTATCTCATTCCCCCTTCCTTCCATCTCCCTCCCCCATCTCTTTCCCGCTTCCTTCCCCCATCTCAACACCCTTCCCTCCCCATCTCCTACCCCCGCTATCTCCTTCCCCCTTCCTTCCCCATCTCCTTCCCCCCTATCTCCTTCCCCCTTCCTTACCCCTATCTCCTTCCGCCTTCCTTCCACCTATCTGCTTCCACCATCTCCTTTCCGCTTCCTTACCGCCCTTCTCGTTCCCCATTCCTCCCCACACATCTCCTTACCCCTATGTCCTTCCCCCCCATCTCCCACCCCCATCTCCATCCCCCCATCTCATTCCCCCTTTCTTCCCCCAATCTCCTTCCCTCCTATCTCCTTCCACCACCTCCTTCCCCCATCTCCTCCCTCCCATCTCCTTCCCCCTTTCTTCTCCCAATCTCCTTCCCTCCTATCTCCTTCCACCATCTCCTTCCCCCATCTCCTCCCTTCCATCTCCTTCCCCCTTCCTTCCCCCATCTCCTTCCCCCTTTCTTTCCCCATCTCCTTCCCCTTTCCTTCCCCCTCATCTCCTTCCCACTTCCTTCCCCAAATCTCCTCCCTCCATCTCTTTCCCCCATCCATCCCCCCGCCTCCTTCCCCTATCTCATTCCCTCATCCTTCACCCATCTCCTTCACCTTTCCTTCCATCCATCTCCTTCTCCCTTATCTCCTTCCCCCCTCCTTCCCTGCTATCTCATTTTCCCCTATCTCCTTCCCTCTTCCATCCCCATCTCCTTCTCCCCATGTCATTCCCCCTTCCTTGTCCTCCTATCTCCTTCCACCTTCTTTGCCCTATCCCCTTCCCACCCTATCTCCTTCCCCCATCTCCTTCCACCTTTCTTCCCCTATCTCCTTCCCCGTATCTCCTTCCCCCATCTCCTTCCCACTTTCTTCCCCCTATCTCCTTCCCCACATCTCCTTCCCCCTTCCTCCCCGCATCTCCTTCCCTCTTCCTTCCCCCCATCTCCTTCCCCCATCTCCTTTCCCCTTCCTTCCACCGCTATCTCCTTCCCGTATCTTCTTCCCCCTTCCTTCCCCTTATCCCCCTCCCCCCTCTCCTTCCCCCTTCCTTCCCCCACTATCTCCTTCCTCCATCTCCTTCCCCATCCTTGCCCAACATCTCCTTCCCCCTTCCTCCCCCTACCCACTTCCCCATCTCCTTCCCCCTTCCTTCTCCCCCTATCTCCTTCCCCCTTCTTTCCCCCATCTCCTTTCCACCCTATCTCCATCCCCCATCTCCCTCCGTGTAGGTCCTTCCTCATCTCCTTCCCCCTTTCTTCCCCGCTATCTCCTTCCCAACTATCTCCTTCCCCCTTCCTTCCCCCATCTCCTTCCCCCTTCCTTCCTCCCCTATCTCTTTCCCCAATACCCTTCCCCCTTCCTTCCCCCACATCTCCTTCCCCCTTCCTCCCCCCATCTCCTTCCCCCTTTCTTTCCCCATCTCCTTCCCCCTTCCTTCCCCCATCCACTTCCCCACGTCTCCTTCCCCCATCTCCTTCCCCCTTCCTTCCACCGCTATCTCCTTCCCCTATCCCATTCCCCCTTCCTTTCCCCCTTTCTCCCTCCCCTCTCTCCTTCCCACTTCCTTCCCCCACTATCTCCTTCACCCTATCTCCTTCGCCCATCCTTCCCCACCATCTCCTTCTCCCATTTCCCCATCTCCTTCCCCCATCTCCTTCCCCTTCCTTCCCCCCATCTCCTTCCCATTTCCTTCCCCCCATCTCCTTCCCCCTTCCTTCCCCCATCTGCTTCCGCCATCTCCTTTCCCCTTTCTTACCCCCATCTCGTTCCTCCTTCCTCCGCCATCTCCTTCCCCATTCCTTCCCCCACATCTCTTTAACCCTTTCTTCCCCCCATCTCCTTCCCCCGATCTCCTTCCCCCTTCCTTCCCCCCAATCTCAGTCCCCGCTACCTCCTTCCCCCCTTCCTTCCCCAATCTCATTCCTACTTGCTTCCCCCTATCTGCTTCCATCTCCTTCCCCCTTCCTTCCCCCCATCTGTTTCCCACCATCACCTTCCCCCTTCCTTACCCCTATCTCCTTCCCCCTTCCTTCCTCCCAATCTCCTACCCCGCTATCTCTTTCCCCCCTCCCTTCCCCCTTCCTTCCCCCATCTCCTTCCCCCTTCCTTCCCCCATCTGCTTCCCCGCTATCTCTTTCCCCCCCTTCCTTCCCCCTTCCTTCCCCCATCTGCTTCCCCCATCTCCTTCCCCCTTTCTTCCCCGTCTCCTTCCCCTTTCCTTCCCCCACCATCTCCCACCACCATCTACTTCCCCGTATCTCATTCCCCCTTCCTTCCCCCACTATCTCCTTCCCCTTCCTTCACCCCATCTCCTTCCCCCGCTATCCCCTTCCCCCTTCCTTCCCCACCTCCTTCCCCCTTCCTTCACCCCATCTGCTTCGCCCATCTCCTTTCCCCTTCCTTCCCCCTATCTGCTTCCCCCATCTCCTTCCCCCTTCCTTAACCCCATCTCGTTCCTCCTTCCTCACCCATCTCCTTTCCCATTCCTTCCCCCATCTCTTTCCCCCGCCTTCCCCTTCCCACTTCCTTCCCCATCTCCTACCCCCACATCTCCTTCCCCCCTTTCTTCCACCCCTCTCCTTCCCCACTATCTCCTTCCCCCTTCCTTCCCACCCTACCTCATTCCCCCATCTCCCTGTCCGTATGTCCTTCCTCATCTCCTTCCCTCTTTCTTCCCCGCTATCTCCTTCCCAACTATCTCCTTCCCCCTTCCTTCCCCCCTCTCCTTCCCCCTTCCTTCCCCCATCCACTTCCCCACATCTCCTTCCCCCATCTCCTTCCCCCTTCCTTCCACCGCTATCTGCTTCCCCTAGCCCATTCACCCTTCCTTTCCCCCTATCTCCCTCCCCTCTCTCCTTCCCACTTCCTTCCCCCACTATCTCCTTCACCATATCTCCTTCCCCCATCCTTCCCCACCATCTCCTTCTCCCTTTCTCCCCCTTATCTCCTTCCCCCATCTCCTTCTCCCTGCCTTCCCCCCATCTCTTTCCCCCTCCATCTCCTTCCCCCTTCTTCCCCCATCTGCTTCCCCCATCTCCTGTCCCCTTTCTTACTCCCCATCTCGTTCCTTCTTCCTCCCCATCTCCTTCCCCATTCCTTCCCCGACATCTCCTTATCCCTTTCTTCCCCCCATCTCCTTCCCGCTATCTCCTTCCCCCCTTCCTTCCCCCATCTCCTTCCCCCTTCCTTCCCCTATCTGCTTCCCCATCTCCTTCCCCCTTCCTTTCCCCATCTGCTTCCCCATCTCCTACCCCCTTCCTTACCCCCATCTCGTTCCCCCTTCCTCCCCCATCTCCTTCCCCCTTTCTTCCCCTATCTGCTTCCCCCTTCCTTCCACCCAATCTCCTTCCCCGCTATCTCATTCCCCCCTTCCTTCCCCCATCTCCTTCCCCCTTCCTTCCCACATCTGCTTTTCCCATCTCCTTCACCCTTCCTTCCCCCATCTGCTTCCCCCATCTCCTTCCCTCTTCCTTACCCCCATCTCGTTCCCCCTTCCTCCCCCATCTCCTACCCCCTTTCTTCCCCATCTCCTTCCCCCTTCCTTCCCCCACCATCTCCCACCACCATCTCCTTTCCCGTATCTCATTCCCCCTTCCTTCCCCCAATCTCCTTCCCCCACATCTCCTTCCCCATCCCTTCCCCACATCTCCTTCCCCCATCTCCTTCCCCCTTCCTTCCACCGCTATCTCCTTCCCCTATCCCGTTCCCTCTTATTTTCCCCCGATCTCCCTCCCCTCTCTCCTTCCAACTTCCTTCCCCCACTATCTCCTTACCCCTATCTCCTTCCCCATCTCCTTCCCACTTTCTTCGCCTATCTCTTTCCCCCCTATCTCTTTCCCCCTTCCTGCCCCCAAATCTCCTCCCCCCTTCCTTTTTCCATCTCCTTCCCCCTTCCTTCCCCCCTATCTCCTTCCCCCATCTCCTTTCCCACATCTCCTTCCCCCTTCCTTCCTCCATCTCCTTCCCCCTTCCTTCCCCTTATCTCCTTCCCCCTTCCTTCCCCCATCTCCTTACCCCATCTCCTTCCCCCTTACTTCCACCGCTATCTCCTTCCCGTATCTTCTTCCCCCTTCCTTCTCCCGTATCCCCCCTCTCCTTCCCCCTTCCTTCCCCCACTATCTCCTTCCCCCTATCTCCTTCCCCATCATTGCCCACTATCTCCTTCCCCATCTCCTTCCCCATCCTTGCCCACCATCTCCTTCCCCCTTCCTCCCCCTACCCCCTTCCACCCATGTTCTTCCCCCTTCCCGCCCCCCATCTACTCCCCCCTTCCTTACCCCATCTCCATCCCCCTTCCTTCCCCCATATCCTTCCCCCTTCCTACCCCCATCTCCTTCCCCCTATCTCCTTCCACCTCCCTTCCCCCATCTCCTTCACCCGCTATCTCCTTCCCCCTACATTCCCCCCTATTTGCTTCCCCTTCCTTCCCCCATCTCCTTCCCCCTTTCTTTCCCCATCTACTCCCCCTTTCCTTCTCCCATATCCTTCCCCCTTCCTCCCCCATCTCCTTCACCCGCTATCTCCTTCCCCCTTCCTTCCCCCTATTTGCTTCCCCTTCCTTCCCCCCATCTCCTTCCCCCTTCCTTCCACCGCTATCTCCTTCCAGTATCTTCTTCCCCCTTCCTTCCCCCTATCTCCCTCCCCCTCTCCTTCCTCCATCCTTCCCCCATCTCCTTCCACCTTCCTCCCCCCTATCCCCTTCCCCATCTCCTTCCGCATTCCTTCCCTAATCTCCTTCCACCCATCTCCTTCCGACTTCCTGCCCCCCCATCTCCTTCCCCCTTCCTTCCCCCATCTCCTTCCCCTTTCCTCCCCCCATCTCCTTCACCCTTCCTTCCCCCATACCCTTCCCCCTTCCTACCCCCAACTCCTTCCCCCTTCCTACCCCCATCTCCTTCCCCCTATCTCCTTCCCCCTTCCTTCCCCCATCTCATTCCCCCTTCCTTGCCCCCATCTCATTCCCCCACCTCCTTCCTCATCTCCTTCCCCCTTCCTTACACCCCATCTCCTTCCCCCACATCTCCTTCGCCCTTCCTTAACCCCCAATCTCCTTACCCCGTCTCCTTCCCCCTTCCTTCCCAATCTCCTTCCCCGCTATCTCCTTCCCCCTTCCTTCCCCCATCTCCTTCCCCATCTCCTTCCCCCTTCCTTCCCCCATCTGCTTCCCCCATCTCCTTCCCCCTTCCTTACACCCATCTCCTTCCCACTTCCTTCCTCCACATCTCCTTCACCCTTCCTTCGCCCATCTCCTTCCCCCTTCCTTCCCCCCAATCGTTCCCCCTATCTCCTTTCCCCTTCCTTCCCCCATCTCCTTCCCCCTTCCTTCACCCATCTCCTTCCCCCTTCCTTCCACCGCTATCTCCTTCCAGTATCTTCTTCCCCCTTCCTTCCCCCCTATCTCCCTCCCCCTCTCCTTCCTCCATCCTTCCCCCATCTCCTTCCACCTTCCTCCCCCCTATCCCCTTCCCCATCTCCTTCCGCATTCCTTCCCTAATCTCCTTCCACCCATCTCCTTCCGACTTCCTGCCAACCCATCTCCTTCCCCCTTCCTTCCCCCATCTCCTTCCCCTTTCCTTCCCCCATCTCCTTCACCCTTCCTTCCCCCATACCCTTCCCCCTTCCTACCCCCAACTCCTTCCCCCTTCCTACCCCCATCTCCTTCCCCCTATCTCCTTCCCCCTTCCTTCCCCCATCTCATTCCCCCTTCCTTGCCCCCATCTCATTCCCCCACCTCCTTCCTCATCTCCTTCACCCTTCCTTCCCCCATCTCCTTCCCCCCATCTCCTACCCCCTTCCTCCCCCCTTCCTTCCCCCATCGCCTTCCCCCGCTATCTCCGTCCCCCTTCTTTACCCTCTATCTGCCTCCCCCCTTCATCCCCCATCTCTGTCCCCTGCTATCTCCTTCCCCCATCGTTCCCCTCTATCTCCTTCCCCGCAATCTCCTTCCCCACAATCTGATTCCCGCTTCCTTCCTCCCATCTCCTTCCCCATTCCTTTCCCCCATCTGCTTCCACATCTTCTTCCCCCTTCCTTACTCCCCTTCTTGTACCCCCTTCCTTCCCCCAATCTCCTTCCCCATCTCCTCCCCCCTTCCTTCACCCCTATCTCCTTCCCCCTTCCTTCATCCCTCTCCTTCCCCCCGTCGTTCCCCCCCTCCTTCCCCCTCTATCTCCTTCGCCCTTCCTTCACCCCTATCTCCTACCCCCTTCCTTCTCCCCATCTCCTTCCCCCTTCCTTCCCCCTATCTACTTCCCCCTTCCTTCCCCCCTCTCCTTCTCCCCATCTCCTTCGCCCTTCCTTCCCTCATCTCCTTCTCCCCTATCTCCTTCACCCTTCCTTCTCCCCATCTCCTTCCCACTTGCCTCCCCCCTCTCTTTCCCCCATCTCCTCCCCCCTTCCTTCCCCCATCTCGTTTCCCCTTCCTTCCCCCAATCGCCTCCCCCATTTCTATTTCCCCCTTCCTTCCCCCTATCTCCTTCCCCCTTCCTTCCCCCTATCTCCTTCTCCCCATCTCCTTCCCACTTCCTTCCGCACTATCTCCTTCTGCCAATCTCCTTCCCCCTTCCTTCCCCCTTTTCTCCTTTCCCCTTCCATCCCCCCACCTCCTTCCCCCTTCCTTCCCCCCATCTCCTTCCTCCTTCCTTCTCCCCTATCTCCTTCTCCCCTATCTCCTTCCCCCTTCCATCCCCCTTTCTCCTTCTCCCCTATCTCCTTCCCGCTTCCTTCCCCCATCTCTTCCCCCCATCTCCTTCGCCCCATCTCCTTCGCCCATCTCCTTCCCCCTATCTCCTTCCCCCTTCCTTCCCCCATCTCGTTTCCCCTTCCTTCCCCCAATCGCCTCCCCCATTTCTATTTCCCCCTTCCTTCCCCCTATCTCCTTCCCCCTTCCTTCCCCCTATCTCCTTCTCCCCATCTCCTTCCCACTTCCTTCCGCACTATCTCCTTCTGCCAATCTCCTTCCCCCTTCCTTCCCCCTTTTCTCCTTTCCCCTTCCATCCCCCCACCTCCTTCCCCCTTCCTTCCCCCCATCTCCTTCCTCCTTCCTTCTCCCCCATCTCCTTCCCCGCTATCTCCTTCACCCTTCCTTCCCCCATCTCCTTCCCCCCATCTCCTACCCCCTTCCTCCCCCCTTCCTTCCCCCCATCGCCTTCCCCCGCTATCTCCGTCCCCCTTCTTTACCCTCTATCTGCCTCCCCCCTTCATCCTCCATCTCTGTCCCCTGCTATCTCCTTCCCCCATCGTTCCCCTCTATCTCCTTCCCCGCAATCTCCTTCCCCACAATCTGATTCCCGCTTCCTTCCTCCCATCTCCTTCCCCATTCCTTTCCCCCATCTGCTTCCACATCTTCTTCCCCCTTCCTTACTCCCCTTCTTGTACCCCCTTCCTTCCCCCAATCTCCTTCCCCATCTCCTCCCCCCTTCCTTCCCCCCTATCTCCTTCCCCCTTCCTTCATCCCTCTCCCTTCCCCCCGTCGTTCCCCCCCCCCTCCTTCCCCCTCTATCTCCTTCGCCCTTCCTTCACCCCTATCTCCTACCCCCTTCCTTCTCCCCATCTCCTTCCCCCTTCCTTCCCCCTATCTACTTCCCCCTTCCTTCCCCCCTCTCCTTCTCCCCATCTCCTTCGCCCTTCCTTCCCTCATCTCCTTCTCCCCTATCTCCTTCACCCTTCCTTCTCCCCATCTCCTTCCCACTTGCCTCCCCCCTCTCTTTCCCCCATCTCCTCCCCCCTTCCTTCCCCCATCTCGTTTCCCCTTCCTTCCCCCAATCGCCTCCCCCATTTCTATTTCCCCCTTCCTTCCCCCTATCTCCTTCCCCCTTCCTTCCCCCTATCTCCTTCTCCCCATCTCCTTCCACTTCCTTCCGCACTATCTCCTTCTGCCAATCTCCTTCCCCCTTCCTTCCCCCTTTTCTCCTTTCCCCTTCCATCCCCCCACCTCCTTCCCCCTTCCTCCCTCCCCCATCTCCTTCCCCCATCTCCTTCCCTCTTCCTTCCCACCATCTCCTTCCCCCCTATCTACTTCCACCTTCGTTCACCCCATCTCCTTCACCCGATCTCCTTCCCCCTTCCTTCCTGCATATCCTTCCCCCAATCTCCTTCGCCCTTCCTTCCCCCATCTTCTTCCCGCCTATCTCCTTCCCCCTTACTTCCCCACCTAAATCCTTGCCGCCTATCTCCTTACCCCTTCCTTCCCCGCATCTCCTTCCCCCATCTCCTTCCCTCTTCCTTCCCACCATCTCCTTCCCCGCTATCTGCTTCCCCCTTCCTTCACCCCATCTCCTTCCCCCGATCTCCTTCCCCTTTCCTTCCCGCATCTGCTTCCCCCCAATCTCCTTCCCCCTTCCTTCCCCCTCTCCTTCCCCCATTACCATCCTGCTTCCTTCCCCCCAATCTCCTTCTACCCTATCTCCTTCCCCCTTCCGTCCCCCCTCTCCTTCTCCACTCTCCTTCCCACATCTCCTTTTCCCTTCCTTCCCCCTCTACTTCCCGCATCTCCTTCCCGCTTTCTTCCCTCCCATCTCCTTCCCCCTTCCTACCCCCATCTCCTTCCCCAATCTCCTTCCCCCTTCCATACCCCAATCTCCTTCTGCCCTATCTCCTTCCCCCTTCCTTCCCCCCTCTCCTTCCCCCCTTATCTCGTTCCCACCCCTTCTTCACCGGCTTTCCTTCCCCCCTCAACTAAACCCTACCTCCTTCCCCCTATCTCCTTCCCCCTTTCCTTCCCCCTCTCTCCTTCCCCCCTGCTTCGCCCCTCTCCTTCCCCCCATCTCCTTCCCACCCTCTCCTTCACCCCATCACCTTCCCCCTTCCTTCCCCCACCTTCCCCCATCTCCTTTCCCCTTCCTTCCCCTCATCTCCTTCCCCCTTCCTTCCCACCAATCACATTCATCCTTTCCTTCCCTCCATCTCCTTCTCCCCTATCCCCTTCCCCCTTCCTTCCCCCACTATCTCCTTCCCCCTATATACTTTTCCCTTCCTTCCCCCTCTCCTTCCCCCATCTCCTTCCCCCTTCCTTCCCTCCCATCTCCTTCCCCCTTCCTACCCCCATCTCCTTCCCCTATCTCCTTCCCCCTTCCTTCCCACCAATATCCTTCCCCTTTCCTTCCTCCTATCTCCTTCCCCCTTCATTCCCCCCTCTACTTCTTCCCTCTCCTTCCCCCATCTCCTTCTCCTTCTCCTTCTCGCCTTATCTCCTTCCCACCCCTCCTTCACCAACTCTCCTTCCACCCTCACCTACCCCTGCCTCCTTCCCCATCTCCTTCCCCCTTTCCTTCCCCCTCTCTCCTTCCCCTCTCCTTCCCCCTACTCCTTCCCCCTATCTCCTTCCCACCCTCTCCTTCAATCCATCACCGTCTCCTTCTTTCCAGCCTCCTTCCGCCCTACCTCCTTCCCCTCCTTCCCCCATCTCCTTCCCCCTTTCCTTCCCCCTCTCTCCGTCCCCCCTCCTACTCCCATTTCCTTCCCCCTTCCTTCACCCCCTTCCCCTCCTCTCCTTCACCCCCTCCTTCCCCCATCTCGTTCCTTCCTTCCCCTACCTTCCTTCCCCCCCTCATTCCCGCTATCTCCTTCCGTCCCCTCTCCTTCCCCCTTCTCTTTCCCCCCTCTCTCATTCCCCCCTCTTCTCCTTCTCCCTCTCTGCTTCCCCTCTATGTCTATCCCACCCTCTCCTTCGCCCATCTCCTCCCCCCTCCTTCCCCCCTATCTCCTTCCCCCCTCACCTCTCAACCCTCACATTCCCGCCCATCTCCTTCCCCCATCTCCTTCCACCCCCTCTCCTTCCCCCATCTCCTTCCCCCTTCCTTCCCCCTCCTTCCCGCTATCTCTTTCCCTCCCTCTCCTTCCCCACCTTCTTCTTCCCGCCTATTCCCTAGCCCCTTCCTTCCCCCACCGCTCCTTTGCCCCTATCTCCTTCCCCCTTCCTTCCAACTTCCCCCTAACGCGTTCCCCCTTCCTTCACGCCCTTACCCATTTCCTTCCCCCTTACTTCCCCCCTCTCCTTCCCCCGATTTCCTTCCCTCCCCTCTCCTTCCCCCTTCCTTCTATCCCCTCTCCTCCCCCATCTCCTTCCAGGCCTCTCCTTCACCCAATCTCCTTCCTCCTTCTCCTTCCCCTTCCTTCCCCCTTCCCCATTTCCTTCCCCACTTCACCTCTCTCCTTCCCCCATCTCCTTCCCGCTTCCTTCCCCCACTCTCCTTCACCTCTCTCCCTTCTCCCCATCTCCTTCCCCCCCCTTCCACCCCCTCTCCTTCCCCCATCTCCTTCCTGCTTCCTTCTCCCCCACTCCATCCCCATATCTCCTGCCCCCCTCTCCTTCCCCCATCTTCTTCCCCCTTCCAACCCTCCACCTCCTTCCCCCCTCCTTCCCCCTATCTCCTTCCTCTTTCCTTCTCCCCTATCTCCTTCTCCCCTATCTCCTTCCCCCGTCCTTCCCCCATCTCCTTCTCTGCTATCTCCTTCCCCCTTCCATCCCCCTTTCTCCTTCTCCCCTATCTCCTTCATACTTCCTTCCCCCATCTCCTTCTCCCCTACACTCTTATCTCCTTTCCCCACTCTCCTTCCCCCATCTCCTTCCCCATCTCCTTCCCCCTTCCATTCCCCAATCTCCTTCCCCTTCCTTCCCCCATCACCTTCCCCCTTCCTTCCCCATCTCCTTCTCCCCTATCTCCTTCCCCCTTCCTTCCCGCCCATCTCCTTCTCCCTATCTCCTTCCCCCTTCCCTCCCCCTTTCTCCTTCTCCCTATCTCCTACCCTCTTATCTCGTTCAACCAATCTCCTTCCCCCATCTCCTTCTCCCTTCCTTCCCCCCATCTCCTTCCACCCTCCTTCCCCATCTCCTTTTTCCTACCATCTCTTTCACCCCATCTCCTTCCCCCTTCCTTCCACCGCTATCTCCTTCCCCATCTCCTTCCCTCTTCCTTCCCCATCTCCTTACCCCCTCTCCTTCGCCTCCCTCCTTCCCCCCTCTCCTTCCCACCCTCTCCTTCCCCATCTCCTTCCCCCTTCCTTCCCCCCTCACCTTCCCCTCTCTCTCCTTCCCCCCTCTCCTTCCTCCACTCTCCTTCCCCCATCTCCTTCCACGATCTCCTTCCCCCCCATCTTCCCCCCATCTCCTTGCCCCCCTCTCCTTCCTCCTATCTCCTTCCCCCATTTCTCCTTCCCACCCCTCCTTCCCCCCATTTCCTTCCCCCTTCCTTCCCCCATCTCCTTCACACCCTCTCCTTCCCCACCCTCTACTTCCCCCATCTCCTTCCCATATCTCCGACCCACTCCTTCCCCCCTCTCCTACTCCCATCTCCTTGCCCCTCTTTCCCACCTCTCCTTCCCCCTCTCCTTCGCCCCATCTCATTCCGCCTTCCTTCCCCCTCTCCTTCCCCGCATCTCCTTCCTTCCCCCTTCCTCCCTCCTCCGACACACCCTCTCCTTCCCCACTCTCCTTCCCCCCTCTCATTCACCCACTCTCTTTCCCTCCTCTCCTTAAGCCCCCCTTTCCTTCGCACCCTCTCCTGCCCTCTCTGTTGCCCCTATCTCCTTCCCCCTCTCCTTCCCCATCTCCTTCCGCCTCTCCTTCCCCCCTTTCCTTCCCCCATCTCCTTCTCCCTTCCTGCACCCCTCTCCTTCCCCTCTATCTCTTTCCCCCTTCCTTGCCCCCACTCTCCTTCCACCCGATCTCCTTCTCCCCCTCTTCTTACCCCACGTCTCTTTCCCCCCACCTCCTTCCCCCTCTCCTCCCCCTCTCCTTTCCCCATATCTCCTTCCCCCCTCCTTCCAACCTCTTCTTCCTCCTTCCTACACCCCCTCCTTCCACCCCTCCTTCCCCATCTCCTTCCACCTTCCTTCCCCCTTCCTCATCTCCTTCCCCCCCACCTTCCCCCACTATCGTTCCCCCATCTCCTTCCCCCTCCTTCCCCCGTCTGCTTCACCCCTCTCCACCCCTCTCCTTCTCCCCCCTCTTTCCCTCCCATCTCCTTCCCCCATCCCCTTCGCCCATCTCCTTCCCCCCATCTCCTTCGCTCTCCTCCTTCCCCCCTCTCCTTCCTCACTCCTTCCCCCTCTCCTTCCCCCCTTTCACCTTCCCACCCCTGCTTCACCCCATCACCTTCCCCCTTCCTTCACCCCTCCTTGCCCCATCTCCTTCCCCCTTCCTTCCCCCCATCTCCTTCCCCCTTCCTTCCCCCTATCACATTCCGCCTTCCTTCCCCCATCTCCTTCCCCCTTCCCTCCTCCACTATCTCCTTCCCCACATCGCCTTCCCCCTTCCTTCCCTCCCATCTCCTTCCCCCTTCCTACCCCATCTCCTTCCCCATCTCCTTCCCCCTTCCTTTCACCATCTCCTTCTCCCCTATCTCCTTCCCCTTTCCTTCCCCCACTGTCTCCTTACCACTCTCCTTCCCTCCTTCTCCTTTCCCCTTCTTTCCTCCCATCTCCTTCCCTCTTCCTACCCCCATCTCCTTCCCCCTCTCCTTCACCCCCTTATCTCCTTCCCCCCTCCTTCACCCCCTCTCCTTTCCCCCTCACCTACCCCCTACCTCCTTCCCCCATCTCCTTCCCCCCTTTCCTTCCCCCTCTCGCCTTCCCCCTTCTTCCCCCTCTCCTTTCCCACCATCTCCTTCCCCCCATCTCCTTCCCCGTTCCTTCCCCTATCCCATTCCCCCTTCCTTCCCTCCACTCCTCCCCCATCTCTATCCCCCTTCCTTCCCCAATATCTCCTTCCCCCTCTCCTTCCCGCATCTCCTTCTCCCTTCCTTCCCTCCCATCTCCTTCCCCCTTCCGACCCCCGTCTCCTTCCCCCTTCCTTCCCCCACTATCTCCTTCCCCCATCTCTGTCCCCCTTCCTTTCCCAACTCCTTGCCCCATCTCCTTCCCTCTTCCTTCCCCCTATATCCTTCGCCCCTATCTCCTTCCCCCTTCCTTCCCCCGTATCTCCTTCCCCCAACTCCTTCCCCCTTCCTTCCCTCCCTATCTCCTTCCCCATCTCCTTCCCCCTTCCTTCCCCCATCTCCTTACCCCCTCTCCTTCCCCCCCTCTCCTTCCCCCCCTCCTTCCCCCTCTCTCCTTCCCACCCTCTCCTTCCGCATCTCCTTCCCCCTTCCTTCTCCAACTCGCCTTCCCCTCTCTCTCCTTCCCCCCTCTCCTTCCTCCTCTCTCCTTCCCCATCTCCTTCCCCCATCTGCTTCCCCCCATCTTCCCCGCATCTCCTTGCCCCCCTCTCCTTCCCCCTATCCCCTTCCCACATTTCTCCTTCCCACGCCTCCTTCCCCCCTATTTCCTTCCCCCTTCCTTCCCCCATCTCCTTCACCCATCTCCTTCCACGCTCCTTCCCCCATCTCCTTTTTCCCCCCATCTCTTTCACCCCATCGCCTTCCCCATTCCTTCCACCGCTATCTCCTTCCCCCATCTCCTTCCCCCTTCCTTCCCCCATCTCCTTACCCCCTCTCCTTCCCCCCTCTCCGTCCCCCTCTCTCCTTCCCACCCTCTCCTTCCCCATCTCCTTCCCCCTTCCTTCCCCCCTCACCTTCCCCTCTCTCTCCTTCCCCACTCACCTTCCTCCTCTCTCCTTCCCCATCTCCTTCCCCATCTCCTTCACCCCCATCTTCCCCATCTCCTTGCCCCCTCTCCTTCCCCTATCTCCTTCCCCCATTTCTCCTTCCCACCCCTCCTTCCCGCCATTTTATTCCCCCTTCCTTCCCCCATCTCCTTCACCCCCACTCCTTCCCCACCCTCTCCTTCCCCCATCTCCTTCCCATATCTCGGTCCCCTCTCCTTCCCACCTCTCCTACCCCCATCTCCTTGCCCCTCTTCCCCCCTCTCCTTCCCCCACTCCTTCGCCACATCTCATTCCGTCTTCCTTCCCCCCTCTCCTTCACCCCATCTCCTTCCTTCCCCCTTCCTCCCCCCTCCGACCCACCCTCTCCTTCCCCCCTCAACTTCCCCCTCTCCTTCACCTCCTCTCCTTACGCCCCTCTCTCCTTCTCACCCTCTCCTGCACACTCTGCTGCCCCTATCTCCTTCCCCCCTCCTACCCCATCTCCTTCCCCCATCTCCTTCCCCCCTCTCCTTCCCCCGTTTCCTTCCCCCATCTCCTTTCCCCTTCCTTCACCCCTCTCCTTCCCCTCCATCTCTTTCCCCCTTCCTTGCCCCACTCTCCTTCCATGATCTCCTTCTCCCCCTCTCCTTACCCCACGTCTCTTTCCCCCACCTCCTTCCCCCTCTCCTCCCCCTCTCCTTTCCCCATATCTCCTTCACCCCCTCCTTCCACCCTCTTCTTCCTCCTTCCTACCCCCTCTCCTTCCACCCCTCCTTCCCCCATCTCCTTCCACCTTCCTTCCACCCTTCCTCATCTCCTTCCCCCCACTACCCAACCCACATCTGCTTCCCCCTCCTTCCCGCGTCTGCTTCACCACTGTCCACTCCCCTCCTTCTCACCCCTCTTACCCTCCCATCTCCTTCCCCCATCTCCTTCGCCCAACTCTTTCCCCCATCTCCTTTGCCCTCCTCCTTCCCCCCTGTCCTTCCCCCCTCAACTTCCCCCTCTCCTTCACCTCCTCTCTTTCCCCCCGCTCCTTCGCCCCCTCTCCTTCACCTCCTCTCCTTACGCCCCTCTCTCCTTCTCACCCTCTCCTGCCCCCTCTGCTGCCCCTATCTCCTTCCCCCTCTCCTTCCCCATCTCCTTCCCCCCTCTCCTTCCCCCCTTTCCTTCCTCCATCACCTTCCCCCTTCCTTCACCCCTCTCCTTCCCCTCTATCTCTTTCCCCTTCCTTGCCCCCACTCTCCTTCCACCCGATCTCCTTCTCCCCCTCTCATTACCCCACGTCTCTTTCCCCCCACCTCCTTACCCCTCTCCTCCCCCTCTCCTTTCCCCCATATCTCCTTCCCCCCTCCTTCCAACCTCTTCTTCCTCCTTCCTACCCCCTCTCCTTCTACCCCTCCTTCCCCCATTTTCTTCCACCTTCCTTCCCCCTTTCCGCATCTCCTTCCCCCCTCCTTCCCCCCACTATCGTTCCTCCATCTCCTTCCCCCTCCTTCCCCCGTCTGCTTCACCCCTCTCCACCCCCCTCCTTCTCCCCCCTCTTTCCCTCCCATCTCCTTCCCCCCATCCCCTTCGCCCATCTCCTTCCCCCCATCTCCTTCGCCCTCCTCCTTCCCCCCCCTCCTTCCCCCTCCTTCCCCCTCTCCTTCCCCCCTTTCTCCTTCCCACCCTCTCCTTCACCCCATCACCTTCCCCCTTCCTTCACCCCTCCTTCCCCCCATCGCCTTCCTCCTTCCTTCCCCCATCTCCTTCCCCCTTCCTTCCCCCTATCACCTTCCCCCTTCCTTCCCCCCATCTCCTTCCCCCTTCCTCCTCCACTATCTCCTTCCCCACATCTCCTTCCCCCTTCCTTCCCTCCCATCTCCTTCCCCCTTCCTACCCCCATCTCCTTCCCCATCTCCTTCCCCCTTCCTTTCCCCATCTCCTTCTCACCTATCTCCTTCCCCCTTCCTTCCCCCACTGTCTCCTTACCCCTCTCCTTCCCTCCTTCTCCTTTCCCCTTCTTTCCTCCCATCTCCTTCCCTCGTCCTACCCCCATCTCCTTCCCACTCTCCTTCAACCCCTTATCTCCTTCCCCCCTCCTTCACCCCCTCTCTTTTCCCCCTCACCTACCCGCTACCTCCTTCCCCCCTATCTCCTTCCCCACTTTCCTTCCCCCTCTCGCCTTCCCCCTTCTTTCCCCCTCTCCATTCCCACCATCTCCTTCCCCCCTCTCCTTCCCCCCACTATCCTTCCCCCACTATCTCCTTCCCCCTATCTCCTTCCCCCTTCCTTCCACCTCTCCTTCCCGCATCTCCTTCCCCCTTCCGACCCCCGTCTCCTTCCCCCTTCCTTCCCCCACTATCTCCTTCCCCCATCTCTTTCCCCAACTCCTTCCCCCATCTCCTTCCCTCTTCCTTCCCCCTATATCCTTCGCCGCTATCTCCTTGCCCCTTCCTTCCCCCGTATCTCCTGCCCCATCTCCTTCCCCTTTCTTCCCTCCCTATCTCCTTCCCCATCTCCTTCCCCCTTCCTTGCCCCTGTCTCCTTCCCCCATCTCCTTCCCCCTTCCTTCCCCCATCTCCTTCCCCCATCCCCTTCTCCCTTATCTCCTTCCCCCTTCCTTCCCGCCCATCTCCTTCTCCCCATCTCCTTCCCCCTTCCATCCCCCTTTCTCCTTCTCCCCTATCTCCTACCCACGTATCTCGTTCAACCTACCTCCTTCCCTCATCTCCTTCTCCCTTCCTTCCCCCCATCACCTTCCCACCTCCTTCCCACCATATGTCCTTCCCCCTATCTCATTCCCCCTTCCTTCTCCCAATCACCTTCCCCTATCTCCTTCCACCCTCCTTCCCCCATCTCCTTTTTCCTACCATCTCTTTCACCCCATCTCCTTCCCCCTTACTTCCCTACCTGTATCCTTCCCGCCTATCTCCTTACCCCTTCCTTCCCCCATCTCCTTCCTCCATCACCATCCGGCTTCCTTCCCCCAATCTCGTTCTGCCCTATCTTCTTCCCCCTTCCTTCCCCCCTCTCCTTCTCCCCTCTCCTTCCCACATCTCCCTCTCCCTCTCCTTCCCCCCTTATCTCCTTCCCACCCCTTCTTCTCCCCCTTCCTTCCCTCTCACCTACCCCCTACCTCCTTCCCCCTATCTCCTTCCCCCTTTCCTTCCCCCTCTCTCCTTCCCCTCTGCTTCCCCCCTCTCCTTCCCCCTATCTCTTTCCCACCCTCGCCTTCACCCCATCACCTTCCCCCTTCCTTCCCCCTCCTTCCCCCATCTCCGTCCCCCTTCCTTCCCCTCATCTCCTTCCCCCTTCCTTCCCACCAATCACATTCATCCTTTCCTTCCCTCCATCTCCTTCTCCCCTATCCCCTTCCCCCTTCCTTCCCCCACTATCTCCTTCCCCCATCTCCTTCCCCCACTATTTCCTTCCCCCATCTCCTTCCCCCTTTCTTCCCTCCCATCTCCTTCCCCCTTCCTACCCCCATCTCCTTCCCCTATCTCCTTCCCCCTTCCTTCCCACCAATCTCCTTCCCCTTTCCTTCCCCCATCTCCTTCCCCCTTCATTCCCCCTCTCCTTCACCCCTCTCCTTCCCCCATCTCCTTCTCCCTCTCCTTCTCGCCTAATCTCCTTCCCACCCCTCCTTCACCCGCTCTCCTTCCACCCTCACCTACCCTCTCCCTCCTTCCCCCTATCTCCTTCCCCCTTTCCTTCCCCCTTTCTCCTTCCCCCCTGCTTCCCCCCTCTCCTTCCCCTCTATCTCCTTCCCACCCTCGCCTTCACCCCATCACCTTCCCCCTTCCTTCCCCCTCCTTCCCCCTATCTCCTTCCCCCCTCCTTGCCCCCATCTCCTTCCCCCTTTCCTTCCCCCTCTCTCCGTCCCCCCTCCTACTCCCATCTCCTTCCCCCTTCCTTCACCCCCTTCCCCCCTCTCCTTCACCCCCTCCTTCCCCCCATCTCCTTCCTTCATTCCCCTACCTTCCTTCCCCCCCTCATTCCCGCTATCCCCTTCCATCCCCTCTCCTTCCCCCTTCTCTTCCCCCTCTCTAATTCCCCCCTCCTCTCTTCTCCCTCTCTCCTTCCCCTCTATGTCTATCCCAGCCTCTCCTTCGCCCATCTCCTCCCCCGTCCTTCCCCCTATCTCCTTCCCCCCTCACCTCCCAACCCTCACATTCCCGCCCATCTCCTTCCCCCATCTCCTTCCATCCCCTCTCCTTCCCCCATCTCCTTCCCGGCCTCTCCTTCACCCAATCTCCTTCCTCCTTCTCCATCCCCCTTCCTTCCCCCCTCCTTCCCGCTATCTCTTTCCCTCCAACTCCTTCCCCACCTTCTTCTTCCCGCCTATGCCCTAGCCCCTTCCTTCCCCCACCGCTCCTTTGCGCCTATCTCCTTCCCCCTTCCTTCCCCCCTCTCCTTCGCCCCTATCTCCTTCCCCCTTCCTTCCAACTTCCCCCGATCGCGTTCCCGCTTCCTTCACGCCCTTCCCCATCTCCTTCCCCTTTCCTTCCCCCCCCCCTCTCTTTCCCCCGATCTCCTTCCCTCCCCTCTCCTTCCCCCTTCCTTCCACCCCCTCTCCTCCCCCATCTCCTTCCCGGCCTCTCCTTCACCCAATCTCCTTCCTCCTTCTCCATCCCCCTTCCTTCCCCCTTCCCCATCTCCTTCACCTATCTTCTTCTCCCCATTTCCTTTGCCCCCCTCCTTCCACCCCCTCTCCTTCCCCCATCCCCTTCCCGCTTCCTTCTCCCCCACTCCATCCCCCCAGCTCCTTCCCCCTCTCCTTCCCCCATCTCCTTCCCCCTTCCATCCCCCCACCTCCTTCCCCCTTCCTTCCCCCTATCTCCTTCCTCTTTCCTTCTCCCCATCTCCTTCTCCCCTATCCCCTTCCCCCGTCCTTCCCCCCATCTCCTTCTCCGCTATCTCCTTCCCCCTTCCATCCCCCTTTCTCCTTCTCCCCTATCTCCTTCACACTTCCTTCCCCCTATCTCCTTCTCCGCTACCCTCTTATCTCCTTTCCCCCATCTCCTGCCCCCATCTCCTTCCCCATCTCCTTCCCCCTTCCATTCCCCCATCTCCTTCGCCTTCCTTCCCCCATCACCTTCCCCCTTCCTTCCCCCATCTCCTTCTCCCCTATCTCCTTCCCCCTTCCTTCCCGCCCATCTCCTTCTCCCCATCTCCTTCCCCCTTCCATCCCCCTTTCTCCTTCTCCCCTATCTCCTACCCACGTATCTCGTTCAACCTACCTCCTTCCCTCATCTCCTTCTCCCTTCCTTCCCCCCATCACCTTCCCACCTCCTTCCCACCATATGTCCTTCCCCCTATCTCATTCCCCCTTCCTTCTCCCCATCACCTTCCCCTATCTCCTTCCACCCTCCTTCCCCATCTCCTTTTTCCTACCATCTCTTTCACCCCATCTCCTTCCCCCTTCCTTCCACCGCTATCTCCTTCCCCCATCTCCTTCCCCCTTCATTCCCCCATCTCCTTCTCCCCTCTCCTTCCCCCCTCTCCTTCCCCCTTCCTTCCCCCCTCACCTTCCCCTCTCTCTCCTTCCCCCCTCTCCTTCCTCCTCTCTCCTTTCCCATCTCCTTCCCCCATCTGCTTCCCCCATCTCCTTCCCCCCATCTTCCCCTCATTTCCTTCCCCCGATCTCCTTCCACCCCCTCTCCTTCCCCATCTCCTTCCGTCTTCCTTCCCCCCTTCCCGCTATCTCTTTCCCTCCCTCTTCTTCCCCACCGTCTTCTTCCCGCCTATTCCCTAGCCCCTTCCTTCCCCTACCGCTCCTTTGCCCCATCTCCTTCCCCCTTCCTTCCCCCCTCTCCTTCGCCCCTATCTCCTTCCCCCTTCCTTCCAACTTCCCCCTATCGCGTTCCCACTTCCTTCACGCCCTTCCCCATCTCCTTCCCCCTTCCTTCCCCCCTCTCCTTCCCCCGATCTCCTTCCCTCCCCTCTCCTTCCCCCTTCCTTTCACCCCCTCTCCTCCCCCATCTCCTTCCCCCTTCCCCATCTCCTTCCCCCCTCTCCTTCACCTCTCTCCTTCCCCCCATCTCCTTCCCGCTTCCTTCCCCCACTCTCCTTCACCTCGCTCCTTCTCTCCATCTCCTTCCCCCCCTCCTTCCACCCCACTCCTTCCCCCCATCTCCTTCCCCCTTCCATCCCCCCACCTCCTTCCCCCTTCCTTCCCATATCTCCTTCCTCTTTCCTTCTCCCCTATCTCCTTCTCCCCTATATACTTTCCCCGTCCTTCCCCCATCTCCTTCTCCGCTATCTCCATCCCCCTTCCATGCCCCTATCTCCTTCTCCCCTATCTCCTTCACACTTCCTTCCCCTATCTCCTTCTCCCCTATCCTCTTAACTCCTTTCCCCCATCTCCTTCCCCCATCTCCTTCCCCATCACCTTCACCCTTCCATTCCCCCATCTCCTTCCCCTTCCTTCCCCCATCTCCTTCCCCCATCTCCTTCCCCCTTCCTTCCCCCATCTCCTTCCCCCTCTCCTTCCCCCCTCACCTTCCCCCTCCTTCCTTCCCACCCTCTCCTTCCCCATCTCCTTCCCCCTTCCTTCGCCCCCTCACCTTCCCCTCTCCATCCTTCCCCCCTCTCCTTCCTCCTCTCTCCATCCCATCTCCTTCCCCCATCTCCTTCCCCCATTCCTCCTTACCATCCCTCCTTCCCCCCTATTTCCTTCCCCCTTCATTCCCCAATTTCCTTCACCCCCTCTCCTTCCCCCATCTCCTTCCCATATCTCCGTCCCCCCTCTCCTTCCCCCCTCTCCTTCCCCCATCTCCTTGCCCCTCTTTCCCCCTCTCCTTCTCCCTCTCCTTCGCCCCATCTCATTCCGCCTTCCTTCCCGCCTCTCCTTCTCCATCTCCTTCCCCCTCTCCTTCCCCCTTTCCTTCCCCATCTCCTTCCCCTTTCCTTCACCCCTCTCCTTCCCCTCTATCTCCTCCCCCCTTCCTTGCCCCCACTCTCCTTCCACCCGATCTCCTTCTCCCCCTCTCCTTACCCCACGTCTCTTTCCCCCACCTCCTTACCCCTCTCCTCCCCCTCTCCTTTCCCCCATATCTCCTTCCCCCCCCTCCTTCCACCCTCTTCTTTCTCCTTCCTACCCCCTCTCCTTCCACCCTTCCTTCCCCCCATCTCCTTCCACCTTCCTTCCCCACTTCCTCATCTCCTTCCCCCTCTCCTTCCCCCCACTATCCTTCCCCCCATCTCCTTCCCCTCCTTCCCCCGTCTGCTTCACCCCTCTCCACCCCCCTCCTTCTCCTCCTCTTTCCCTCCCAACTCCTTCCCCCCATCTCCTTCGCCCATCTCCTTCCCCCCATCTCCTTCGCCCTCCTCCTTCCCCCCTCTCCTTCCCCCTTCATTCCCCCGCTCTACTTCCACCATCTCCTTCCCCCTTCCTTCCACCCCCTCTGCTCGCCCATCTCCTTCCCGGCATCTCCTTCACCCAATCTCCTTCCCCCTTCCCCATCTCTTCCCCCCCATTCACCTCTCTCCTTCCCCCATGTCCTTCCCGCTTCCTTCTCTCCCACTCTTTCCCCCCATCTCCTTCCCCCTTCCATCCCCCACCTCCTTCCCCCTTCCTTCCCCTATCTCCTTCCTCTTTCCTTCTCCCCTATCTCCTTCTCCATATATCTCCTTCTCCCGTCCTTCCCCCCATCTCCTTCTCCGCTATCTCCTTCCGCCTTCCATCCCCCTTTCTCCTTCTCCCCTCTCTCCTTCACACTTCATTCCCCCTATCTCCTTCTCCCCTACCCTCTTATCTCCTTTCCCCCATCTCCTGCCCCCATCTCCTTCCCCATCTCCTTCCCCCTTCCATTCCCCCATCTCCTTCGCCTTCCTTCCCCCATCACCTTCCCCCTTCCTTCCCCCATCTCCTTCTCCCCTATCTCCTTCCCCCTTCCTTCCCGCCCATCTCCTTCTCCCCATCTCCTTCCCCCTTCCATCCCCCTTTCTCCTTCTCCCCTATCTCCTACCCACGTATCTCGTTCAACCTACCTCCTTCCCTCATCTCCTTCTCCCTTCCTTCCCCCATCACCATCCCACCTCCTTCCCACCATATGTCCTTCCCCCTATCTCATTCCCCCTTACTTCTCCCCATCACCTTCCCCCATCTCCTTCCACCCTCCTTCCCCATATTCTTTTTCCTACCATCTCTTCACCCCATCTCCTTCCCCCTTCCTTCCACCTCTATCTCTTCACCCCATCTCCTTCCCCCTTCCTTCCACCGCTATCTCCTTCCCCCTTCCTTCCCCCTTCCTTCCCCCATCTCCTTCCCCCATCTCCTTCCCCCCTCTCCTTCCCACTCCTTCCGTCCACCCTCTCCTTCCCCATCTCCTTCCCGCTTCCTTCCCCTCTCACCTTCCCCTCTCTCTCCTTCCCCCTCTCCTTCCTCCTCTCTCCTTCCCCCATCTCCTTCCCCCATCTCCTTCCCCCATCTTCCCCCCATCTCCTTGCCCCCCTCTCCTTCCCTACCCTCTCTTTCCCATATCTCCGTCCACCCTCTCCTTCCCCCCTCTCCTTCCCCCATCTCCTTGCCCCTCTTTCCCCCCTCTCCTTCCCCCTCTCCTTCGCCCCATCTCATTCCTCCTTCCTTCCCCCCTCTCCTTCCCCCATCTCCTTCCTTCCCTCTTCCTCCCCCCTCCGACCCACCCTCTCCTTTCCCCCTCTCCTTCCCCCCTCTCCTTCACCCCCTCTCTTTCCCCCCTCTCCTTCACCCCCTCTCCTTCACCGCCTCTCCTTACGCACCCCTCTCCTTCGCACCCTCTCCTGCCCCTATCTCCTTCCCCCTCTCCTTCCCCATCTCATTCCCCCTCTCCTTCCCCCGTTTCCTTCCCCCATCTCCTTCCCCCTTCCTTCACCCCTCTCCTTCCCCTCTATCTCCTTCCCCCTTCCTTGCCCCCACTCTCCTTCCACCCGATCTCCTTCTCCCCCTCTCCTTACCCCACGTCTCTTTACCCCCACCGCTTTCCCCCTCTTCTCCCCTCTACTTTCCCCCATATCTCCTTCCCCCCTCCTTCCACCCTCTTCTTCCTCCTTCCTACCCCCTCTCCTTCCACCCCTCCTTCCCCCCATCTCCTTCCACCTTCCTTCCCCCCTTCCTCATCTCCTTCCCCCTCTCCTTCACCCCACTATCCTTCCCACCATGCCATTCCCCCTCCTTCCCCGGTCTGCTTCACCCCTCTCCAACCCCCTCCTTCTCCCCCCTCTTTCCCTCCCATCTCCTTCCCCCCATCTCCTTCGCCCCATCTCCTTCGCCCATCTCCTTCCCCCATCTCCTTCGCCCTCCTCCTTCACCCCTCTCCTTCCCCCTTCATTCGCCCGGTCTCCCTCCACCATCTCCTTTCCCCTTCCTTCCCCCCACTCTCCTTGCCCCTCTCCTTCCCTCCGATCACCTTCCCCCCACTCTCCTTGCCCCCATCTCCTTCCCCTCTCCTTCACCCCACTCTCCTTCACCCCCTCTCCTTCCCCTCTCCTTCAACCCCTCTCCTTACAACCCTCTACTTCCCATATCTCCGTCCCCCCTCTCCTTCCCCCCTCTCCTACCCCGCAATCTCCTTCCCCCATCTGCTTCTCACCATCTCCGTTCCGCCCTCCTTCCCCCATCTCCTTCCCCCCTCTCCATCCCCCTCCTTCCTTCCAACCTCTCCTTCCCCATCTCCTTCCCGCTTCCTTCCCCCCTCAGCTTCCCCTCTCTCTCCTTCCCCCCTCTCCTTCCTCCACTCTCCTTCCCCCATCTCCTTCCCCATCTCCTTCCACCATCTTCCCCCCATCTCCTTGCCCCCCTCTCCTTCCCCCTATCTCCTTCCCCCATTTATTCTTCCCACCCCTCCTTCCCCCCTATTTCCTTCACCCTTCCTTCCCCCATCTCCTTCACCCCCTCTCCTTCCCTACCCTCTCTTTCCCATATCTCCGTCCACCCTCTCCTTCCCCCCTCTCCTTCCCCATCTCCTTGCCCCTCTTTTCCCCCTCTCCTTCCCCCTCTGCTTCACCCCATCTCATTCCGCCTTCCTTCCCCCCTCTCCTTCCCCCATCTCCTTCCTTACCTCTTCCTCCCCCCCTCCGACCCACCCTCTCCTTCCCCCCTCTCCTTCCCCCTCTCCTTCACCCCCTCTCTTTCCCCCATCTCCTTCACCCCCTCTCCTTCACCGCCTCTCCTTACGCACCCCTCTCCTTCGCACCCTCTCCTGCCCCTATCTCCTTCCCCCTCTCCTTCCCCATCTCCTTCCCCCCTCTCCTTCCCCCGTTTCCTTCCCCCATCTCCTTCCCCCTTCCTTCACCCCTCTCCTTCCCCTCTATCTCCTTCCCCTTCCTTGCCCCCACTCTCCTTCCACCCGATCTCCTTCTCCACCTCTCCTTACCCCACGTCTCTTTCCCCCACCTCCTTCCCCCTCTCCTCCCCCTCTCCTTTCCCCCATATCTCCTTCCCCCTTCCTTCCCCCCACTCCTTCCCCCCATCTTCTTCACCCTTCCTTCACCCCCCTCTCCTTCACCTCCTCTCCTTCCCCTCTCCTTCACCCCCTCTCCTTACAACCCTTTCCTTCCCATATCTCCGTCCCCCTCTCCTTGCCCCCTCTCCTTCCCCCGTTTCCTTCACCCATCTCCTTCCCCCTTCCTTCACCCCTCTCCTTCCCCTCTATCTCCTTCCCCGTTCCTTGCCCCCTCTCCTTCCACTCGATCTCCTTCTCCCCCTCTCCTTACCCCACGTCTCTTTCCCCCCACCTCCTTCCCCCTCTCCTCCCCCTCTCCTTTCCCCCATATCTCCTTCCCCCCTCCTTCCACCCTCTTTTTCCTCCTTCCTACCCCCTCTCCTTCCACCCCTCCTTCCCCCCATCTCCTTCCACCTTCCTTCCCCCCTTCCTCATCTCCTTCCCCCTCTCCTTCACCCCACTATCCTTCCCCCCATGTCCTTCCCCCTCCTTCCCCCGTCTGCTTCACCCCTCTCCAACCCCCTCCTTCTCCCCCCTCTTCCCCTCCCATCTCCTTCCCCCCATCTCCTTCGCCCCATCTCCTTCGCCCATCTCCTTCCCCCATCTCCTTCGCCCTCCTCCTTCACCCCTCTCCTTCCCCCTTCATTCGCCCGGTCTCCCTCCACTATCTCCTTTCCCCTTCCTTCCCCCCACTCTCCTTGCCCCCCTCTCCTTCCCTCCGATCACCTTCCCCCCACTCTCCTTCGCCCCCATCGCCTTCCCCTCTCCTTCCCCCTTCCTTCCCCCCACTCCTTCCCCCCATCTTCTTCACCCTTCCTTCACCCCCCTCTCCTTCACGCCCTCTCCTTCTCCTCTCCTTCACCCCCTCTCCTTACAACCCTCTCCTTCCCATATCTCCGTCCCCCCTCTCCTTCCCCCCTCTCCTACCCCGCAATCTCCTTCCCCCATCTGCTTCTCACCATCTCCTTTCCGCCCTCCTTCCCCTATCTCCTTCCCCCTTCCTTCCCACATCTCCTTCCCACCCTCTCCTTCCCCATTTCCTTCCCCCTTCCTTCCCCCTCACCTTCCCCTCTCTCTCCTTCCCCCCTCTCCTTCCTCCTCTCTCCTTCCCCATCTCCTTCCCCCATTTCCTTCCCCCCATCTTCCCCCATCTCCTTGCCCCCCTCTCCTTCCCCCTATCTCCTTCCCCCACTTCTCCTTCCCACCACTCCTTCCCCCCATTTCCTTCCCCCTTCCTTCCCCCACCTCCTTCACCCCCTCTCCTTCCCCACCATCTCCTTCCCATATCTCCGTCCCCCCTTCCTTCCCCCCTCTCCTTCCCCCATCTCCTTGCCCCTCTTTCCCCCCTCTCCTTCCCTCTCTCCTTCGCCCCATCTCATTCCGCCTTCCTTCCCCATCTCCTTCACCCCCTCTCCTTCCCTACCCTCTCTTTCCCATATCTCCGTCCACCCTCTCCTTCCCCCCTCTCCTTCCCCATCTCCTTGCCCCTCTTTCCCCCCTCTCCTTCACCCTCTCCTTCGCCCCATCTCATTCCGCCTTCCTTCCCCCCTCTCCTTCCCCCATCTCCTTCCTTAGCTCTTCCTCCCCCCTCCGACCCACCCTCTCCTTCCCCCCCTCCTTCCCCCCTCACCTTCACCCCCTCTCTTTCCCCCCTCTCCTTCACCCCCTCTCCTTCACCGCCTCTCCTTACGCACCCCTCTCCTTCGCACCCTCTCCTGCCCCTATCTCCTTCCCCCTCTCCTTCCCCATCTCCTTCCCCCTCTCCTTCCCCCGTTTCCTTCCCCCATCTCCTTCCCCCTTCCTTCACCCCTCTCCTTCCCCTCTATCTCCTTCCCCCTTCCCTGCCCCCACTCTCCTTCCACCCGATCTCCTTCTCCCCCTCTCCTTACCCCACGTCTCTTTCCCCCCACCTCCTTCCCCCTCTCCTCCCCCTCTCCTTTCCCCCATATCTCCTTCCCCCCTCCTTCCACCCTCTTCTTCCTCCTTCCTACCCCCTCTCCTTCCACCCCTCCTTCCCCCATCTCCTTCCACCTTCCTTCCCCCCTTCCTCATCTCCTTCCCCCTCTCCTTCACCCCACTATCCTTCCCCCCATGTCCTTCCCCCTCCTTCCCCCGTCTGCTTCACCCCTCTCCACCCCCTCCTTCTCCCCCCTCTTCCCCTCCCATCTCCTTCGCCCATCTCCTTCCCCCATCTCCTTCGCCCTCCTCCTTCACCCCTCTCCTTCCCCCTTCATTCGCATGGTCTCCCTCCACCATCTCCTTTCCCCTTCCTTCCCCCCACTCTCCTTGCCCCCCTCTCCTTCCCTCCGATCACCTTCCCCCCACTCTCCTTCGCCCCCATCGCCTTCCCCTCTCCTTCCCCCTTCCTTCCCCCCACTCCTTCCCCCCATCTTCTTCACCCTTCCTTCACCCCCCTCTCCTTCACCCCCTCTCCTTCCCCTCTCCTTCACCCCCTCTCCTTACAACCCTCTCCTTCCCATATCTCCGTCCCCCCTCTCCTTCCCCCCTCTCCTACCCCGCAATCTCCTTCCCCCATCTGCTTCTCACCATCTCCTTTCCGCCCTCCTTCCCCCATCTCCTTCCCCCTTCCTTCCCACATCTCCTTCCCCCCTCTCCTTCCCCCCCTCTCCTTCCCGCTCCTTCCTTCCCACCCTCTCCTTCCCCATTTCCTTCCACCTTCCTTCCCCCCTCACCTTCCTCTCTCTCTCCTTCCCCCCTCTCCTTCCTCCTGTCTCCTTCCCCATCTCCTTCCCCCATTTCCTTCCCCCCATCTTCCCCCACCATCTCCTTGCCCCCCTCTCCTTCCCCCCTATCTCCTTCCCCACTTCTCCTTTCCACCCCCTCCTTCCCCCATTTCCTACCCCCTTCCTTCCCCCCACCCCTCCTTCACCCCCCTCTCCTTCCCCACCCTCTCCTTCCATATCTCCGTCCCCCCCCTCTCCTTCCCCCCTCTCCTTCCCCCATCTCCTTGTCCCTCTTTCCCCCCTCTCCTTCCCCTCTCTCCTTCACCCCATCTCATTCCGCCTTCCTTCCCCCCTCTCCTTCCCCCCATCTCCTTCCTTCCCCCTTCCTCCCCCCCCCTCCGACCCAACCTCTCCTTCCCCCTCTCCTTCCCCCTTCTCCTTCACCCCCTCTCTTTCCTCCCCTCCTTCACCCCCTCTCCTTCACCGCCTCTTCTTACGCCCCCCTCTCCTTCGCACCCTCTCCTGCCCCCTTCTGCTGCCCCTATCTCCTTCCCCCTCTCCTTCCCCATCTCCTTCCCCCTCTCCTTCCCCCTTTCCTTTCCCCATCTCTTCCCCCTTCCTTCACCCCTCTCCTTCCCCTCTATCTCCTTCCCCCTTCCTTGCCCCCACTCTCCCTTCCACCCGATCTCCTTCTCCCCCTCTCCTTACCCCACGTCTCTTGCCCCCCCACCTCCTTCCCCCTCTCCTCCCCTTCTCCTTTCCCCCCATATCTCCTTCCCACCTCCTTCCACCCTCTTCTTCCCTCTTCCAACCCCCTCTCCTTCCACCCTTCCTTCCCCCATCTCCTTCCACCTTCCTTCCCCCCTTCCTCATCTCCTTTCCCCCTCTCCTTCACCCCACTATCCTTCCCTCCATCTCCTTCCCCCTCCTTCCCCCCCGTCTGCTTCACCCCTCTCCACCCCCTCCTTCTCCCCCTCTTTCCCTCCCATCTCCTTCCCCCATCTCCTTCGCCCTCCTCCTTCCCCCCTCTCCTTCCCCCTTCATTCGCCCGCTCTACTTCCACCATCTCCTTTCCCCCTTCCTTCCCCCACTTTCCTTGCCCCCTCTCCTTCCCTCCTAGCACCTTCCCCACTCTCCTTCGCCCCCAACTCCTTCCCTCTCCTACCCCCTTCCATCCCCCCCACTGCTTCCCCATCTTCTTCACCCTTCCTTCACCCCCCTCTCCTTCCCCTCTCCTTCCCCCCTCTCCTGCCCACCTCTCCTACCCCCTAATCTCCTTCCCCCATCTGCTTCTCACCATCTCCTTCCCGCCCTCCTTCCCCCATCTCCTTCCCCCTTCCTTCCCACCTCTCCTTCCCTCTAGCTCCTTCCCTCCCTCTCCTTCCCCCTTCTTCAGCTCCCTCTCCTTCCCCCTCTCCTTTTCCCCATCTCCTTCCCCCACTCTCCTTCCCCATCTCCTTCCCCCCTCCTTCCCCCCCTTGCTTCCCCCTCTCCTTTCCACCTCTCATTCCCCCCTCTCTTCCTCCCCTCCTTCCTTCCTTCCCCCCTCTCCATACCCCCTGTCTACTGCCCCACTCCTTCCCCCCTCTCCTTCCCCTATCTCCTTCCCGCTTTCCTTCCCCCGTCTCCTTCCCCACTTTCTCCTTCCCCCTTCCTTCCCCCTCCTTTCCCCATTTCTTTCCCGCTTCTTCCCTCCCTCCCCCTCTCCTCCCCATCTCCTTCCCCCCACTCTCCTTCCACCCGATCTCCTTACCACCCTCTTCCTTACTCCATGTCTCTTTCCCCCGACCTCATTCCGCCGATCTCCTCCCCCTCTCCTTTCCCCCATCTCCTTCTGTACCATCTCATTCCCCCCTCTCCTTCTCCCCCTCTCCTCCCTCCTTCAACACCCCTCTCCTTCCCCCCCTACTTCCCCCTTTCTCCGTCCCCATTCCTTCCGCTCTTCCCCATCTCCTTCCCCCTCTACTTCCCCCCACTCTCCTTCCCCATCTCCTTCCCCCTCCTTCCCCCTCTGCTTCCCCCTCTCCTTCCCCCCTCTCCTTCCCCCCACCTTCCTCCCATCTCCTTCCCCCATCTCCTTCCCCCATCTCCTTCCCCCATCTCCTTCCTCCCCTCTCCTTCCCCCATCTCCTTCGCCCTCCTCCTTCCCCTCCACTCCTTCCCTATTTCTTCCACGCTCGCCTTCCCCCATCTCCTTTGCCCTTCCTTCCCCCCCACTCTCCTTCCGCTGATCTCCTTGCCCCGCTCTCCTTCCCCGATCACAATACCTCCACTCTCCTTCACCAACATCTCCTTCCCCACTCTCTTCCTCCCCTCTCCTTCCCCTTTCCTTCCCCCCTCCTTCCCCCTCTCCTTCCCCTTCCTTCCCCCCCTCATTCCCCATCTCCTTCCCCCTTCCTTCACCCCCTCTCCTTCCCCCTATCTCCTTCCAGCCCCGCTTGTTTCCCCCATCTTCTTCCCCATCTCCTTCCCCTCTTCTTCCCCCATCTCCTTTCCCACTATCTCCTTCCCCCTCTCCTTCCCGCTTCCTTCCACCCCATCTCCTTCCCCCATCTCCTTCTCCCCCTCTCCTCCCCCTATCTCCTTCCCACTCTCCTTCCCACTTCCTTCCCCCCCTCCTTCCACATCTCCTTCCCCCTATCTGCTTCCCCCTCCTCCCTCCTATGTCCTTCCCCCTTTCTTCCCCCTCTCCTTCCCCCTATCTCCTTCCCACCCTCTCCTTCCCCTTCCTTCCCACCTTCTCCTTCCCCTTGTCCTTCCCTCCCCTCTCGTCCCCCATCTCCTTCCCCCCATCTCCTTCCTCCTTCTTTCCCCCACCTCTCCTTCCATCCTATCTCCTACCCGCTTCCTTCCCCCCTCTCCTTCCCCACTTTCTCCTTACCCCTACATTCCACCTCCTTGCAACTATCTCCTTCCCCCTTCCTTCCCCCCTCCCTCCTAACACCTTTCCCCATTCCTTCCCCCCTCTATTTCCCCCATCTCCTTCCTGCCTGTCTCCTTCCCTCCCCCTCTCGTTCCACCATCTCCTTCCGCCCTATCTCCTTCCCCCACCATCCCCCTCTCCTTCCTTCCCCCCCTCCTTAGCCCTTATCTCCTTCCCCCTCCCTTCCCTCCTCTCCTTCCCCCATCTCCTCCCCACTTCCCGCCTATCTCCTTCCCGCTTCCTTTCCCTGTCTCCTTCCCCATCTCTTTCCCCTTCCTTCCCACCTCTCCTTGCCCCCTATCTCCTTCCCCTTCCTCCCCACTCTCCTTCCCCCATCTCCTTACAAGCCTCTCCTTCCCGCCTATCTCCTTCCACCTTCCTTCCCCCCACGCCTTCCCCCATATCGCCTTGCCCCTTCCTTCACCCACCTCTACTTCGCGCCTATCTCCTTCCCCTTCCTTTCCCCCGTCTCTGTCCCCCCCATCTTCTTCCCCCTTCCTTCTCCCCCTCTCCTTCCCCATCTCCTTCCCTCATCCTTCCCCCCTCTCCTTCCCCCCATCTACTTCCCCGTTCCGTACACCCCTCTCCTTCCCCATCTCCTTCCTCCTTCCTTTTCCCCCTTCCACCCTCTCCTTCCACCTTCCTTCCCACCTTCTCCTTCCCCCTTCCTTCCCCCCACTCTCCTTCCCCATCTCCTTACCCCCTAGCCTTCCCCCCCATCTCCTTCCCCCATCTCCTTCCCCCCTCTCCATCTGTCTTCCATCCACCCTCTCTCCTTCCCCCATCTCCTTCCCACCTCTCCTTCCCCCTTCCATTCCCCCCTTCCCCCATCTCCTCCCCCACCTCTCCTTCCCATCTATCTCCTTCCCCCTTCCGTGCCCCCACTCTCCTTCCACCCGATCTCCTTCTCCCCCTCTCCTTACCCCACGTCTCTTTCCCCCCACCTCCTTCTACCATCTCCTTCCCACTCTCCTTTCCCCCATATCTCCTTCCGCCCCATCTCCTTCCCCCCCTCCTTCCCCCTCTTCTTCCTCCTTCCTATCCCCCTCTCCTTCCACCCCTCCTTCCCCCAGCTCCTTCCCCCTTCCTTCCCCCTTCCCCACCTCCTTCCCTCCTCTCCTTCAACCCCTCTCTTTCCCCCCTCTCCTCACCCCCTCTCCTTACCCCCCTCTCCTTCCCCCCTCTCCTGCCTCCCTCTCCTGCCACCTAATCTCCTTCCCCCCTCTCCTTACCCCCTCTCCTTTCCCCCTCTCCTGTCTCCCTCTCCTGCCCCCAAATCTCCTTCCCCCCTCTCCTTCCCCTCTATCCGTCCACCTCATCTCCTTCCCCCTTCCTTCCCCCACTCTCCTTCCCGCTCTCTTCCTCCCTCTCCGTCCCCCCTCGCCTTCCCCCTATCTCCTTCCCCCATTTCCTTCCCCCTCTCCTTCCCCCTATCTCCTTCCCCCCTCTCCTTCCTCCTCTCTCCTTCCCCCATCTCCTTCCCCCCATCTCCTTCCCCCATCTTCCCCCATCTCCTTGACCCCCTCTCCTTTCCCCATCTCCTTCCCCATTTCTCCTTCCCACCCCTCCTTCCCCCCATCTCCTTCCCCCTTCCTTCCCTCCGCTCCTTCCGCCTATCTCCTTCCCCCTTCTCCTTCCACCCCCTCTCCTTCCCCACTTCTTCTCCCCCTCTCCTTCCCCCTAATCTCCTTCCCCCCTCTCCTTCCCACCCTCTCCTTCCCCATCTCCTTCCCCCTATCTCCGTCCGCCTCTCCTTCCCCCCTCCTTCCCCCATCTCATTCCGCCTTCCTTCCCCCCTCTCTTCCCCATCTCCTTCCTTCCCCCATTCCTCCCCCCTCCAACCCACCCTCTCCTTCCCACCCTCTCCTTCCCCCGTCCTTCCCACCTTCTCCTTCCCCCTTGTCCTTCCCTCCCCCTCGCCTTCCCCCGATCTCCTTCCCCCATCTCCTTCCCCCGTCCTTCCCCCCTCTCCTTCATTCCTTCCCCCTCTCCTTACCCCATTCTCCTTCCCCCTTCCTTCCACCCCCTCTCTTTCCCCCATCTCCTCCCCACATCTCCTTACCACTCTCCCTCCCCCTCTCCTTCCTTCCCCCCTCTCCTTACTCCCTTATCTCCTTCCACCTCCCTTCCCTCCTCTCCTTCCCCATCTCCTCCCCGCTTCCCGCCTATCTCCTTCCCGCTTCCTTTCCCCGTCTCCTTCCACCCATCTCTTTCCCCCTTCCTTCCCACCTCTCCTTGCCCCCTATCTCCTTCCCCCTTGCTCCCCCTCTCCTTCCCCCATCTCCTTACACACCTCTCCTTCCCGCCTATCTCCTTCCACCTTCCTTCCCCCCACGCCTTCCCCCATCGCACCTTGCCCCTTCCTTCCCCACCTCTACTTCGCCCCTATCTCCTTCCCCTTCCTTTCCCCCATCTCCGTCCCCCCATCTTCTTCCCCCTTCCTTCTCCCCCCTCCTTCCCCCATCTCCCTCCCTCTTCCTTCCCCCCTCTCCTTCCCCCCATCTCCTTCCCCGTTCCTTACCCCACTCTCCTTCCCCCATCTCCTTCCCCTTCCTTCACCCCCACTACTTCCTTCCCCCCCTTCCCCCATCTCCTTGCCCTATCTCCTTCCCCCTTCCTTACCCCCCTCTCCTTCCGCCCATCTTCTTCCTCCTTCCTTTTCCCCTTTCCCATCCTCTCCTTCCCCCTTCCTTCCCACCTTCTCCTTCCCCCTTCCTTCCCCCACTCTCCTTCCCCCATCTCCTTACCTCCTAGCCTTCCCCCCATCTCCTTCCCCCATCTCCTTCCCCCCCTCTCCTTTCCCCTTCCATCCATCCCCTCTCCTTCCCCATCTCCTTCCCCGCCTCTACTTCCCCTATCTCCTTCACCCCTCTCCTTCCCCCTTCCATTCCCCCATTCTCACATCTCCTCCCCCAACTCTCCTTCCCCCTCTCCTTCCCCCCTTTCCTTCCCCCATCTCCTTCCCCCTTCCTTCACCCCCTCCTTCCCCTCTATCTCCTTCCCCCTTCCTTGCCCCCACTCTCCTTCTACCCGATCTCCTTCTCCCCCTCTCGTTACCCCCACGTCTCTTTCCCCCCACCTCCTTCTACCATCTCCTTCCCCCTCTCTTTTCCCCCATATCTCCTTCCGCCCCATCTCCCTCCCCCCTCCTTCCCCCTCTTCTTCCTCCTTCGTACCCCCTCTCCTTCCTCCCCTCCTTCCCCCTTCCTTCCCCCTTCCCCACCTCCTTACCCCCTCTCCTTCAACGCCTCTCTATCCCCCCTCTCCTTCACCCCCTCTCCTTAAAACCCTCTGCTTCTTTCCTCTACTTCCCCCCTCTCCTTCCCCCCATCTCCTTCCGCGTTCCTTACCTCCCTCTCCTTCCCCATCTCCTTCCTCCTTCCTTTTCCCCCTTCCCACCCTCTCCTTCCCCCTTCCTTTCCAAATCTCCATACCCCCTAGCCTTCCGCCCCATCTCCTTCCCCCATCTCCTTCCTCCCTCTCCATCCGTCTTCCATCCACCCTCTCTCCTTCCCCCATCTCCTTCCCCCCTCTCCTTCCCCCTTCCATTCCCCCTTCCCCCATCTCCTCCCCCACCTCACCTTCCCCCTCTCCTTCCCCCTTTCCTTCCCCCCATTTCCTTCCCCCTTCCTTCACCCCTCTCCTTCCCCTCTATCTCCTTCCCCCTTCTGTGCCCCCACTCTCCTTTCACCCGATCTCCTTCTCCCCCTCTCCTTACCCCACGTCTCTTTCCCCCCACCTCCTTCTACCATCTCCTTCCCCCTCTCCTTTCCCCCATATCTCCTTCCGCCCCATCTCGTTCCCCCTCTCCTTCCCCCTCTTCTTCCTCCTTCCTATCCCCCTCTCCTTCCACCCCTCCTTCCCCCAGCTCCTTCCCCCTTCCTTCCCCCTTCCCCACCTCCTTCCCCCCTCTCCTTCAACCCCTCTCTTTCCCCCCTCTCCTTCACCCCCTCTCCTTACCCCCCTCTCCTTCCCCCCCTCTCCTGCCTCCCTCTCCTGCCCCCAATCTCCTTCCCCCTCTCCTTACCCCCCTCTCCTTTTCCCCTCTCCTGCCTCCCTATCCTGCCCCCAAATCTCGTTCCCCCTCTCCTTCCCCTCTATCCGTCCACCTCATCTCCTTTCCCCTTCCTTCCCCCTCTCGTTCCCCTCTATCTCCTTCCCCCTTCCTTCCCCCACTCTCCTTCCCGCTCTCTTCCCCCCTCTCCGTCCCCCCTCGCCTTCCCCCCTATCTCCTTCCCCCATCTCCTTCCCTCTCTCCTTCCCCCTATCTCCTTCCCCCCTCTCCTTCCTCCTCTCTCCTTCCCCATCTCTTTCCCCCATCTCCTTCCCCCATCTTCCCCCATCTCCTTGCCCCCCTCTCCTTTCCCCATCTCCTTCCCCATTTCTCCTTCCCACCGCTCCTTCCCCCTATCTCCATCCCCCTTCCTTCCCCCATCTCCTTCACCCCCTCTTCTTCCCCACCGTCTCCTTGCCCATCTCCTTCCCCCTTCCTTCCCTCCGCTCCTTCCGCCTATCTCCTTCCCCCCTCTCTTTCCACCCCGTCTCCTTCCCCACTTCTTCTCCCCCTCTCCTTCCCCCTAATCTCCTTCCCCCCTCTCCTTCCCACCCTCTCCTTCCCCATCTCCTTCCCCCATCTCCGTCCCCCTCGCCAACCCCCCCTCCTTCCCCCATCTCATTCCGCCTTCCTTCCTCCCTCTCTTCCCCATCTCCTTCCTTCCCCCATTCCTCCCCCCTCCAACCCACCCTCTCCTTCCCACCCTCTCCTTCCCCCGTCCTTCCCACCTTCTCCTTCCCCCTTGTCCTTCCCTCCCCCTCTCGTTCCCCCAATCTCCTTCCCCCGTCCTTCCCCCTCTCCTTCATTCCTTCCCCCTCTCCTTACCCAATCTCCTTCCCCCTTCCTTCTACCCCCTCTCTTTCCCCCATCTCCTCCCCCCTATCTCCTTACCACTATCCTTCCCCCTCTCCTTCCTTCCCCCCTCTCCTTACCCCTTATCTCCTTCCCCCTCCCTTCCCTCCTCTCCTTCCCCCATCTCCTCCCCGCATTCCGCCTATCTCCTTCCCGCTTCCTTTCCCCGTCTCCTTCCACCCACCTCTTTCCCCCTTCGTTCCCACCTCTCCTTGCCCCCTATCTCCTTCCCCCTTGCTCCCCCCTCTCCTTCCCCCTATCTCCTTACACCCCTCTCCTTCCCGCCTATCTCCTTCCACCTTCCTTCCCCCCATGCCTTCCCCCATCGCACCTTGCCTCTTCCTTCCCCCACCTCTACTTCGCCCCTATCTCCTTCCCCCTTCCTTTCCCCCCTCTCCGTCCCCCCATCTTCTTCCCCCTTCCTTCTCCCCCTCTCCTTCCCCCATCTCCCTCCCTCTTCCTTCCCCCTCTCCTTCCCCCATCTCCTTCTCCGTTCCTTACCCCACTCTCCTTCCCCCATCTCCTTCCCCTTCCTTCACCCCCACTACTTCCTTTCCCCCCTTCCCACATCTCCTAACGGCCCCAACTCCTTGCCCTATCTCCTTCCACCTTCCTTACCCCCCTCTCCTTCCGCCCATCTTCTTCCTCCTTCCTTTTCCCCATTCCCATCCTCTCCTTCCCCCTTCCTTCCCACCTTCTCCTTCCCCCTTCCTTCCCCCACTCTCCTTCCCCCATCTCCTTACCTCCTAGCCTTCCCCCCATCTCCTTCCCCCATCTCCTTCCCCCCTCTCCTTTCCCCTTCCATCCATCCCCTCTCCTTCCCCCATCTCCTTCCCCGCCTCTCCTTCCCCTATCTCCTTCCCCCTCTCCTTCCCCCTTCCATTCCCCCTTCTCCCATCTCCTCCCCAACTCTCCTTCCCCCTCTCCTTCCCCCCTTTCCTTCCCCCCATCTCCTTCCCCCTTCCTTCACCCCTCTCCTTCCCCTCTATCTCCTTCCCCCTTCCTTGCCGCCACTCTCCTTCTACCCGATCTCCTTCTCCCCCTCTCGTTACCCCACGTCTCTTTCCCCCCACCTCCTTCGACCATCTCCTTCCCCCTCTCCTTTCCCCCATATCTCCTTCCGCCCCATCTCCTTCCCCCCCTTCCCCCTCTTCTTCCTCCTTCCTACCCCCTCTCCTTCCTCCCCTCCTTCCCCCAGCTCCTTCCCCCTTCCTTCCTCCTTCCCCCTCTCCTTCAACCCCTCTCTTTCCCCCTCTCCTTCACCCCCTCTCCTTAAAACCCTCTCCTTCCCCCCTCTCCTGCCTCCCTCTCCTGCCCCCTAATCTCCTTCCCCCTCTCCTTACCCCGCTCTCATTTCCCCCTCTCCTGCCTCCCTCTCCTGGCCCCAAATCTCCTTCCCCCTTCTCCTTCACCCCATTTCCTTCCCCCCTCTCCTTCCCCCCATCCTTCCCCCTCATCTCCTTTCCCCTTCCTTCCCCCTCTCGTTCCCCTCTATCTCCTTCCCCCTTCCTTCCCACCACTCTCCTTCCCGCTCTCTTTCCCCCCTCGCCTTCCCCCGTATCTCCTTCCCCATCTCCTCCCCCACCTCTCCTTACCCTCTCCTTAACCCCCATCTCCTTCCAGCTTCATTCCCCCCTCTCCTTCCCCCTTCCTTCCCTCCGCTCTTCCCCCATCTCCTCCCCCACCCTCTCCTTCCCCCATCTCCTTCCCCCCTCCTTCCACCCCCTCTCCTTCCCCACCTATTCTCCCCCCTCTCCTTCCCCCAATCTCCTCCCCCCTCTCCTTCCCCCATCTCCTTCCCCCCTCTCCTTCCCCCTCGCTCCTTCCCACCCTCTCCTTCCTTCCGCCCTTCCTCCCCCCTCCAACCCACTCTCTCCTTCCCACTCTCTCCTTCCCCGTCCTTACCGCCTTCTCCTTCCCCCTTGTCCATCCCTCCCCCTCTCGTTCCCCCGATCTCCTTCCCCCTATCTCCTTCCCCCGTCCTTCCCCCCCTCCTTCCTTCCTTCCCCCCTCTCCTTACCCCAATATCCTAGCCCCTTAATTCCACCCCCTCTCTTTCCCCATCTCCTTGCCCCTATCTCCTTCCCCCTCTCCTTCAACACCCTCTCCTTCCTCCTATCTCCTTCCCCCATCTCCTTCCCCCTTCCTTCCCCCACCTCTCCTTCACCCCTATTTCCTTCACCCTTCCTTCCCCCTCTCCTTCCACCCCTCTCCTTCCATCATATCTCCTTCCCGCTTCCTTCCCCCTCTCCTTCCCCACTTTCTCCTTACGCCTGCCATCCACCTCCTTCCCCCACTTCCTTCACCCCTCCCCCAACTCCTTCCACCACTCTATTTCTCCCTATCTCCTTTTCCCCTCTCCTTCCCGCCTATCTCCTTCCCCGTTCCTTCCCCACCCTTCCCCCACCTCCTTCCTGCCTGTCTCCTTCCCCCCGTCTCCTTCCCCCTTCCTACCCCCCTCTCCTTCCTTCCTTCCCCCTCTCCTTACCCCCTGTATCCATTCCCCCTCCTTCCCCCCTCCTTCCCCCATCTCCTCCGCCCCTTCCTGCCTATCTCCTTCCCACCCCCTTCCCCCTCTCCTTCCCCACCTTCTTCCCGCTTCCTACCCCCGTCTCCTTCCCAACTTTCTCCTTCCCCCTTCCTTCCCCCCTCCTTCCCTCATCTCCTTCCCGCTTTCTTCCCCCCTCCCCATCTCCTTACCCATTCCTTCCCCCCTCTATTCCCCATCTCCTTTTCCCCCTCTCCTTCACCCCCTCTCCTTCCCCTCTCCTTCACCCCATCTCCTTACTCCGTTCTCCTTCCCCCTCTCCTGCCCCCAACTTCTACCCCCTAATTCTCCTTCCCCCATCTCCTTCCTCCCCTCTCCTTCCCCCCCTCCTTCACACTTATCCTTCCCCTCCTCTCCTTCCCTATTCCTTCCCCACTCTCCTTCCCCTGAATTACTTGCCCCCCTCTCCTTCCCCTATCACAATACCCCCACTCTCCTTCACCACCATCTCCTTCCCCCACTCTCCTTCCCCCCTCTCCTTCCCCCCTCTCCTTCCCCCTTCCTTCCCCCTTCCCCCTTCTCCTTCCCCCTTCCTTCCCCCCTCCTTCCCCATCTCCTCCCCCTTCTTTCACCCCTCTCCTTCTCCCTATCTCCTTCCCTGCCCCTCTTGTTCCCCCATCTCCTTCCCCCCTATCTCCTTCCCTCCTCTCCTTCCCCCCATCTCCTTTCCCACTATCTCCTTCGCCCCTCTCCTTCCCCCCTCCCCCCATCTCCTTCCCCGTTCCTTCCCCACCCTTCCCCCATCTCCTTCCCGCCTGTCTCCTTCCCTCCCCCTCTCGTTCCACCATCTCCTTACCCCCTGTCGCCTTCCGCTGTATCTCCTTCTCCCTAACCATTCCCCTCTCCTTCCTTCCCCCCCTCTCCTTAACCCTTATCTCCTTCCCCCTTCCTTTCCTCCTCTCCTTCCCCCTATCTCCTCCCCACTTCCCGCCAATCTCCTACCCGCTTCCTTTCCCCGTCTCCTTCCCTCCATCTCTTGCCCCCTTCCTTCCCACCTCTCCTTGCCCCCATCTCCTTCCCCCTTCCTCCTCCCCTCTCCTTCCCCCTACTCCTTTCACCCCTCTCCTTCCCGCCTATCTCCTTCCACCTTCCTTCCCCCCACGCCTTCCCCCATAGCGCCTTGCCCCTTCCTTCCTCCAACTCTACTTCGACCCTATCTCCTTCCCCCTTCCTTTCCCCCCGTCCTTTCCCCCATCTCCTTCCCCTTCCTTCTCCCCCTCTCCTTCCCCCATCTCCATCCCTCTTCCTTCCCCACTCTGATTCCCCCCTACCTCCTTCCCCGTGCCTTCCCCCACTCTCCTTCCCCCATCTCCTTTCCCCTTCCTTCACCCCCACTACTTCCTACCCACCCCTCCTTCCCCCATCTCCTAACGACCCCATCTCCTTGCCCTATCTCCTTCCCCCTTCCTTACCCCCCTCTCCTTCCCCCATCTCCTTCCTCCTTCCTTTTCCCCCTTCCCCCATCTCCTTCCCCCTTACTCCCCCCATCCCCTTCCTCCCCCACCCCTCCTTCCCCCCATCTCCTTCCCCCTATCACCTTCCCCCCACTCCTTCAACACTCTCTCCTTCCTCCTATGTCTTTCCCCCTTCCTCCCCCCTTCGAACCAACATCTCCTTCCCCCCATCTCCTTCCCCACTCTCTACTACCCCCCACCTCCTCCCCCTCTCCTTCACCCCCTCTCTTTCCCACCTCTCCTTCACCTCCTCTCCTTAACCCCCTCTCCTTTCCCCCTCTCTTCCCTCCCTCTCCTGCCCCCTAATCTCCTCCCCCCTCTCCTCGCCCCATCTCCTTCCCCCCTCTCCTTCCCCCCTCTCCATCCCCCTCATCTCCTTTCCCCTTCCTTCACCCCTCTCCTTCCCGTCTATCTCCTTCCCTCTTCCTTCCCCCCACTCTCATTCCCCCATCTCCTAACCCCCTCGCCATCCCCCCATCTCATTCCCCATCTACTTCCCCGCCTCTCCTTCCCCATCTCCTTCCCCCTCTCCTTCCCCCTTCCATTCCCACCTTCCCCATCTCCTCCCCCCTCCCCTTCCCCCCTTTCCTTCCCCCATCTCCTTCCCCCTTCCTTCACTCCTCTCCTTCCCCTCTATCTCCTTCCCCCTTCCTTGCCCCCACTCTCCTTCCACCCGATCTCCTTCTCCCCCTCTCCTTACCCCACGTCTCTTTCCCCCCACGTCCTTCTACCATCTCCTTCCCCCTCTCCTTTCCCCCATATCTCCTTCCGCCCTATCTCCTTCCCCACTCTACTTCCCCCTCTTCTTCCTCCTTCCTACCCCGTCTCCTTCCACCCCTCCTTCCCCCAGCTCCTTCCCCCTTCCTTCCCCCTTCCCCACCTCCTTCCCCCTCTCCTTCAACCCCTCTCTTTCCCCCCTCTCCTTCCCCCCTCTCCTGCCTCCCTCTCCTGCCCCCTAATCTCCTTCCCCCTCTCCTTACCCCGCTCTCCTTTCCCCCTCTCCTGCCTCCCTCTCCTGCCTCCCTCTCCTGCCCCAAATCTCCTTCCCCCCCTCTCCTTCCCCCCTCTCCTTCACCCCATTTCTTTCCCCCCTCTCCTTCCCCCCATCCTTCCCCCTCATCTCGTTTCCCCTTCCTTCCCCCTCTCGTTCCCCTCTATCTCCTTCCCCCTTCCTTCCCCCCACTCTCCTTCCCGCTCTCTTTCCCCCCTCGCCTTCCCCCCTATCTCCTTCCCCCATCTCCTTCCCCCCTCTCCTTCCCCCTTCCATCCCCCGATTCCCCCATCTCCTCCCCCACCTCTGCGTACCCTCTCCTTCCCCCCATCTCCTTCCAGCTTCCTTCCCCCCGTCTCCTTCCCCCTTCCTTCCCTCCGCTCTTCCCCCATCTCCGCCCCAAACCCTCTCCTTCCCCCATCTCCTTCCCCTTCCTTGCCCCCACTCTCCTTCCACCCGATCTCCTTCTCCCCCTCTCCTTACCCCACGTCTCTTTCCCCCCACCTCCTTCTACCATCTCCTTCCCCTCTCCTTTCCCCCATATCTCCTTCCGCCCCATCTCCTTCCCCCTCTCCTTCCCCCCTCTTCTTCCTCCTTCCTACCCCCCTCTCCTTCCACCCCTCCTACCCCCAGCTCCTTCCCCTTCCTTCCCCCTTCCCCACCTCCTTCCCCCCCTCCTTCACCCCCTCTCCTTACCCCACTCTCCTTCCCCCTCTTCTGCCTCCCTCTCCTGCCCCCTAATCTCCTTCCCCCTCTCCTTCACCCCATTTCCTTCCCCCTCTCCTTCCCCTCTATCCTTCCCCCCCATCTCCTTCCCCCTTCCTTCCCCCCTCTCCTTCCCCTCTATCTCCTTCCCCCTTCCATCCACCCCCCTCCCCCCCATCTCCTACCCCCCTTCCCTCTATCTCCTTCCCCCTCTCCTTCTCCCTTCCATTCCCCCTTCCCCATCTCCTCCCCCACCTCTCCTTCCCCCCATCTCCTTCCAGCTTCCTTCCCCATCTCCTTTCCCCTTCCTTCCCTCCGCTCCTTCCCCCTATCTCCTTCCCCCCTCTCCTTCCACCCCCTCTCCTTCCCACCCTCTCCTTCCCCCCTCTCCTTCCCCCCTATCCTTCCCCCTCATCTCCTTCCCCCTTCCTTCCCCCACTCTCCTTCCCGCTCTCTTTCCCCCCCTCTCCTTCCCCCCTCGCTTTCCCCTATCTCCTTCCCCCATCTCCTTCCCCCTCTCCTTCCCCCTTCCATCCACCCCCTCTCCTTCCCCCATCTCCTCCCCCACCTCTCCTTCCCCCTCTCCTTCCCCCATCTCTTTCCAGCTTCCTTCCCCCATCTCCTTCCCCTTTCCTTCCCTCCGCTCCTTCGCCCATCTCCTTCCCCACCCTCTCCTTCCCCCATCTCCTTCCCCCCTCTCCATACACCCCATCTTCTTCCCAACGTCTTCTCCCCCTCTCCTTCCGCCTAATCTCCTTCCCCCTCTCCTTCCCCATCTCCTTCCCCCTTCCTTCCCTCCGCTCCTTCCCCCTATCTCCTTCACCACCCTCACCTTCCCCTATCTCCTTCCCCCTCTCCTTCCACCCCTCTCCTTCCCCACCTCTTCTCCCCCTCTCCTTCCCCCTAATCTCCTTCCCCCTCTCCTTCCCCCTCTCTCCTTCCCACCCTCTCCTTCCCCCATCTCCTTCCCCCTTCCTTCCCCCTCATCTTCTCCCCTCTCTCTCTCCTTCCCCCCTCTCCTTCCTCCTCTCTCCTTCCCCCATCTCCTTCCCCCATCTCCTTCCCCCCATCTTCCCCCCATCTCCTTGCCCCCTCTCCTTTCCCCTATCTCCTTCCCCCATTTCTCCTTCCCACCCCTCCTTCCCCCTATCTCTGTCCCCCTTTCCTTCCCCCCTCTCCTTCCCCCATCTCCTTGCCCCTCTTTCCCCCCTCTCCTTCCCCCCTCTCCTTCACCCCATCTCATTCCGCCTTCCTTACCCCCTCTCCTTCCCCCATCTCCTTCCTTCCCCCTTCCTCCCCCCTCCAACCCACCCTCTCCTTCCCACCCTCTCCTTCCCCTGTCCTTTCCCCCTATCTCCTTCCCCGTCCTTCCCCCCTCCTTCCTTCCTTCCCCCCTCCTTACCCCAATCTCCTTCCCCCTTCCTTCCACCCCCTCTTTCCCCCATTTCCTCCCCTCATCTCCTTCCCACTGTCCTTCAACACCCTCTCCGTCCTCCTATCTCAATCCCACTTCCTTCCCCCACCTCTCCTTCACCGCTATCTCCTTCCCCCCCCTCCTTCCACCCCTCTCCTTCCATCCTAACTCCTTCCCGCTTCCTTCCCCGCTCTCCTTCCCCACTTTCTTCTTATCCCTGCCTTCCACCTCCTTCCCCCTATCTCCTACCCCCTTCCTTCCCCCCTCCCCCCAACTCCTTCCCATTCCTTCCCCCACTCTATTTCCCCCCCTATCTCCTTTCCCCCTCTCCTTCCCAACCCTTCCACCATCTCCTTCCTGCCTGTCTCCTTACCCCTGTCTCCTTCCCCTTTCCTACCCCCTCTCCTTCCTTCCTTCCCCCTCCTTACCCCTTATCACCTTCCCCCTTCCTTACCCCCCTCTCCTTCCCCCATCTCCTTCCTCCTTCCTTTTCCCTTCCCCATCTCCTTTCCCCTTACTCCCCCCATCCCCTTCCTTCCCATCCTCTCCTTCCCCCCTCTCCTTCCCCACCCTCTCCTTCCCCATCTCCTTCCCCTATCTCCTTCCCCCCTCCTTCAACACCCTCTCCTTCCATCCTATCCCCTTCCCGTTTCCTTCCCCCCTCTCCTTCCCCACTTTCTCCTTACCCCTGCCTTCCACCTCCTTCCCCCTATCTCATACCCCCTTCCTTCCCCCCTCCCCCACAACTCCTTCCCCATTCCTTCCCCCACTCTATTTCCCCCCATCTACTTTCCCCCTCTCCTTCCCGCCTATCTCCTTCCCCGTTCCTTCCCCACCCTTCCCCATCTCCTTCCTGCCTGTCTCCTTCCCCCTTCCTACCCCCTCTCCTTCCTTCCTTCCCCTCCTCCTTACCCCTTATCACCTTCCCCCTTCCTTCCCCCCTCTCCTTCCCCCATCTCCTCCCCCCTTCCCACCTATCTCCTTCCCGCTTCCTTCCCCCGTCTACTTCCCGAATTTCTCCTTCCCCCTTCCTTCCCCCCTCCTTCCCCATCTCCTTCCAGCTTTTTCCCCCCTCCCCATCTCCTTCCCCATTCCTACCCCCCCTCTATTTCCCCCATCTCCTTTCCCCCTCTCCTTCACCCCCTCTCCTTCCCCTCTCCTTCACCCCCTCTCCTTATCCCACTCTCCTTCCCCCCTGTCCTGCCCCCCTCTCCTACCCCGTAATCTCCTTCCCCCTCTCCTCCCCATCTCCTTCCCCCTTCTCCTCCCCCCCTGCTTCCCCCCATCTCCTTCCCCTTCCTTTCCCCCACTCTCCTTCCACCCGATCTCCTTCCCTCCTCTCCTTACCCCACATCTCTTTCCCCCGACCTCATTCCCCCGATCTCCTCCCCCTCTCCTTTCCCCCATCTCCTTCCGTACAATCTCCTTGCCCCTCTCCTTTTACCCCTCTCCTTCCTCCTTCCTACCCTCTACTTCCCCTTATCACCTTCCCCCTTCTTTCTCCCCTCTCCTTCCCCCATCTCTCCCCCCTTCCCGCCTATCTCCTTCCCGCTTCCTTCCTCCCTCTCCTTCCCCCCATCTCCTTCCCCCTTCCTTCCCCCCACTCCTTCCCCGTTCCTTCCCCCACTCTCTTCCCCATCTCCTTCCCCCTTCCTTCAACCCCTCTACTTTCCCCTTCCTTTCCCCCCTCCTTCCCCCCATCTCCTTACCACCCCATCTCCTTGCCCTATCTCCTTCCCCCTTCCTTACCCCCCTCTCCTTCCCCCATCTCCTTCCTCCTTCCTTTTCCCTTCCCCCATCTCCTTTCCCCTTACACCCCCATCCCCTTCCTTCCCACCCTCTCCTTCCCCCCTCCTTCCCCACCCTCTCCTTCCCCATCTCCTTCCCCTATCTCCTTCCCCCCTCTCCTTCAACACCCTCTCCTTCCTCCGATCTCCTTCCCCCTTCCTCCCCCCGACCCACCCTCTCCTTCCCCATCTCCTTCCCCACCCTCCACTACCCCATACGTCCTTCCCCCTCTCCTTCACCCCCTCTCTTTCCCACCTCTCCTTCACCCCCTCTCCTTACCCCCCCTCTCCTTCCCCCCTTTCTTGCCTCGCTCTCCTGCCCCCAATCTCCTCCCCACTCTCCTCCCCCCATCTCCTTCCACCCTCTCCTTCCCCCTCTCCATCCCCCTCATCTCCTTTCCCATTCCTTACCCCCACTCTTCTTCCCCCCTCTCCTTACCCCCCTCGCCTTCTCCCCATCTCCTTCCCCCATCTCCTTCCCCACCTCTCCTTCCCCTATCTCCTTCCCCCTCTCATTCCACCTTCCATTCCCCCCTTCCCCATCTCCTCCCCCCACCTCTCCTTCCCCCTCTCTATCCCCCCTTTCCTTCCCCCATCTCCTTCCCCCTTCCTTCACCCCTCTCCTTCCCCTCTATCTTCTTCCCCCTTCCTTGCCCCCACTCTCGTTCCACCCGATCTCCTTCACCCCCTCTCCTTACCCCACGTCTCTTTCCCCCCCAACTCCTTCTACCATCTCCTCCCCCTCTCTATTTTCCCCCATATCTCCTTCCACCACATCTCCTTCCCTCTCTCTTTCCCCCCTCTTCTTTCTCCTTGCGACCTCCCTCTCCTTCCACCCCTCCTTCCCCCAGCTCTTTCCCCCTTCCTTCCCCCTTCCCCATCTCCTTCCCCACCCTCTCTTACCCCCCACATCCTTCCCCCTCTCCTTCACCCCTTCTCTTTCCCCCTCTCCTTCACTCCCTCTCCTTACTCCCCTCTCCTTACCCCCACTCCTGCCCCCAATCTCCTTCCCCCCTCGCCTTCCCCCCTATCCTTCCCGCTCATCTCCTTTCCCGTTCCTTCCCCCCTCTCCTTCCCCTCTATCTCCTTCCCCCTTCCTTCCCCCCACTCTCCTTCCCGCTCTCTCTCCCCCTCTCTCTTTCCCCCATCTCCTTCCTCCATCTCCTTCCGCCGCTCTCCTTCCCCCTATCTCCTTCCCCCTCTCCTTCCCCCTTCCACCTCCCCCTCCCCCATCTCCTCCCCCACCTCTCCTTCCCCCTCTCCTTTACCCCATCTCCTTCCCCCTTCCTTCCCCCATCTCCTTCCCCCTTCCTTCCCTCCGCTCCTTCCACCCACTCTCCTTCCCCCCTCTCCTTCCCCATCTCCTTTCCCTCTATCTCCTTCCCCCTCTCCTTCCCCCTCTCCTCTCCCCATCTCCTTGCCCCTTTCTTCCCCCTCCTTCCCCATCTCCTTGCTTCCCCATTCCTCCCCACTCCTAACCCATCCTTCCCACCACTTCCCCACACTCTCCTTTGCCCCAAGTCCTTCCCCCGTTTCCTCCCCTACCTTTTCACCCCCGCATCCTTCCCCTAATCTCCTTCCCTCCCTCTCCTTCCCCATCTCCTTCCCCCCCTCATCTTCCCCCCTATCCTTCCCCTCTCTCTCCTTCCCACCCTCTCCTTCCCCCATCTCCTTCCTCCCCTCTCCTCCACCCCCTCACCTTCCCCGTCTCTCTCCTTTCGCCCATCTCCTTCCTCCCCTCTCCTCCACCCCCTCACCTTCCCCGTCTCTCTCCTTTCCCCCTCTCCTTCCTCCTCTCTCCTTCCTCCATCTCCTTCCCCCCATCTTCCCCCCCATCTCCTTGCCCCCTCTCCTTCCCCCTATCTCCTTCCCCCATTTCTCATTCCAACCCCTCCTTCCCCTCCATCTCCTTCCCCCTTTCTTTCCCCCATCTCCTTCACCCCCCTCTCCTTCCCCACCATCTCCTTCCCCCATATCCTTCCCCCTATCTCCATCCCCCTCTCCTTCCCCCTTCACCTTCCCGCATCCTTGCCCCTCTTTCCCCCCTCTCCTTCCCCCTCTCCTTCTCCTCATCTCATTCCGCCTTCCTTCCCCCCTCTCCTTCCCCCTTCACCTTCCCGCATCCTTGCCCCTCTTTCCCCCCTCTCCTTCCCCCCACTCCATCTCCTCATCTCATTCCGCCTTCCTTCCCCCTCTCCTTCCCACATCTCCTTCCTTCCCCCTTCCGCCCCCCTCCGACCCACCCTCTCCTTCCTCCCTCTCCTACCCCATCCCCTTCCCCCTCCTTCCCCCCTCTGCTACCCCCTCTCCTTACCCCTGTCTCCTTCCCCCTTCCTTCCCCGTCTCCTTCCCCATCTCCTTCCCCCCTCATCTTCCCCTCTCTCCTTCCCCCCTCTCCTTCCCACCCTCTCCTTCCCCCATCTCCTTCCTCCCCTCTCCTCCACCCCCTCACCTTCCCCCTCTCTCTCCCCTTTCCCCCTCTCTTTCCTCCTCTCTCCTTCCCCCATCTCCTTCCCCCCATCTTCCCCCCCATCTCCTTGCCCCCCTCTCCTTCCCCCATCTCCTTCCACCATTTCTCATTCCAACCCCTCCTTCCCCTCCATCTCCTTCCCCCTTTCTTTCCCCCATCTTCTTCACCCCCCTCTCCTTCCAACCATCTCCTTCCCCCATCTCCTTCCCCCTATCTCCGTCCCCCTCTCCTTCCCCCTTCTCCTTCCCGCATCCTTGCCCGTCTTTCCCCCCTCTCCTTCCCCCCTCTCCTTCTCCTCATCGCATTCCGCCTTCCTTCCCCCTGTCCTTCCCACATCTCCTTCCTTCCGCCTTCCGCCCCCCTCCGACCCACCCTCTCCTTCCCCCCTCTCCTTCCCCCCTCTCCTTCACCCCCTCTCTTTCCCCCCTCTCCTTCACCCCCTCTCCTTCACCCCCTCTCCTTACGCCCCCCTCTCCTTCCCCCCTCCTGCCCCCCTCTCCTGCCCCTATCTCCTTCCCCCTCTCCTTTCTCCATCTCCTTCCCCCTCTCCTTCTCCCCTTTCCTTCCCCATCTCCTTCCCCCTTCCTTCCCACCTCTCCTTCCCCAGCTCCTTTCCTCCCTCTCCTTCCCCCTTCCTTCAGCCCCATCTCCTTCCCCCCCACACTCCTTCCCCCAGCACCTTCCCCCCTCCTTCTCCCCATCTCCTTCCCCCCACTCTCCTTCCCCCATCCCCTTCCCCCTCCTACACCCCCTGCTACCCCCTCTCCTTACCCCCTGTCTCCTTCCCCCTTCCTTCCCCCGTCTCCTTCCCAATCTCCTCCCCACTTCCTGCCTATCTCCTTCCCCCCTCCTTCCCTCTCTCCTTCCCCTATCTCCTTACTGCTTCCTTCCCCCGTCTCCTTCCCCACTTTCTCCTTCCCCTTCCTTCCCCCCTCCTTCCCCATCTCCTTCACGCTTTCTTCCCCCTCCCCATCTCCTTCCCCATTTCTGCCCCCCGTGTATTTCCCCCATCTCCTTTCCCCCTCTCCTTCACCCCCTCTCCTTCCCCTCTCCTTTACCCCCTCTCCTTTCCCCCCTCTCCTTCCTACTCTCCTTTCCCTATCACAATACCCCAACTCTCCTTCACCACCATCTCCTTCCCCGACTCTCCTTCCCCCCTCTCCTTCCCCCTTCCTTCCCCCCGCTCCTTCCCCACCTCTCCATGCCCCTTCCTTCCCCCCCCTCCTTCCCCATCTCCTTCCCCCTTCCTTCACACCCTGTCCTTCCCCTATCTCTCTCCCTGCCCCTCTTGTTCCCCCCATCTCCTTCCCCATCTCCTACCCCCCTCTCCTCCCCTCATCTCCTTTCCCACTATCTCCTTCCCCCCCCTCTCCTTCCCACTTCCTTCCACCCTGTCTCCTTCCCCCCATCTGCTTCTCCCACTCTCTTCCCCCTATCTCCTTCCCACTCTCCTTCCCACTTCCTTCCCCCTCCTTCCCCCATCTCATTCCCCCATCTCCTTCCCCCCTCTCCTCCCTCCTATGTCCTTCCCCCTTCCTTCTCCCCTCTCCTTCCCCCTATCTCCTTCCCACCCTCTCCTTCCTCCTTCCTTCCCACCTTCTCCTTCCCCCTTGTTCTTCCCTCCGCCTCTCGATCCCCCTATCTCCTTCCCCCTTCCTTCCCCCCTCTCCTTCCTTCCTTCCCCCCTCTCCTTACCTCCATCTTCTTCCCCCTTCCTTCCACCCCGTCTCTTTCCCCCATCTCCTCCACCCATCTCCTTCCAACTCTCCTTCCCCCTTCCTTCCCCCCCTCCTTCCCTCATCTCCTACCCACTATCTCCTTCCCCCCTCCTTCAACACCCTCTCCTTCCTCCTATCTCCTTCCCCCTTCCTTCCCCACCGCTTCTTCACCCCTATTTCCTCCACCCTTTCTTCCCCCCTCTCCTTCGCCCCTATCTCCTTCCTCCCTCCTCCCACCCCTCTCCTTCCATCCTATCTCCTTCCCGCTTCCTTCCCCCCTCTCCTTCCCCACTTTCTCCTTCCCCCTCCCTTCCACCTCCTTCCCCCACCTCCTTCCCCCCATCACCTTCCCCCCTCTCCTCCCTTCTATGTCCTTCCCCCATCCTTCCCCCTCTCCTACCCCCTAATCTCCTTCCCCCCATCTGCTTCTCACCATCTCCTTCCCCGCCTCCTCCCCCCTATCTCCTTCCCCCTTCCTTCCCACCTTTCCTTCCCCCCTAGCTCCTTCCCTCCCTCTCCTTCTCCCTTCCTTCAGCCCCCTCTCCTTCCCCCCTCTCCTTCCCCCCTCTCCTTCTCCCATCTTCTTCCCCCACTCTCCTTCCCCATCTCCTTCCCCCCTCTGCTTCCCCCCTCTCCTGCCCCCTCACATTCCCCCGTCCTTCCCCCCTACTTCCTTCCTTCCCTCCTCTTTTTACCCCCTGTCTCCTTCCCCCTTCCTTCGCCCGTCTCCTTCCCTATCTCCTCCCCCCTCCTGCCTATCTCCTTTCCACCCCCTTCCCCCTCCCCTTCCCCGATCTCCTTCCCGCTTCCTTCCCCCGTCTCCTTCACCACTTTCTCCTTCCCCTTCCTTCCCCCCTTCTTCCCCCATTTCCTTCCGGCTTTCTTACCCCCCTCCCCATCTCCTTCCCCATTCCTTCCCGCCTCTATTTCCCCATCTGCTTTCCCCCTCTCCTTCACCTCCTCTCCTTCCCCTCTCATTCACTCCCTCTCCTTACCCTGTCTCCTTCCCCCCTCTCCTGCCCCCCTCTCCTACCCCTACTCTCCATCCCCCTCTCCTCCCCCATCTCCTTCCCCTTGTCCTTCCCCCCTCTGCTTCCCCATCTCCTTCCCCTTCCTCCACCACTCTCCTTCCACCCGATCTCCTTACCTCCCTCTCCTTACCCCACGTCTCTTTCCCCCGACATCATTCCCCCGATCTCCTCCCTCTCTCCTTTCCCCATCTCCTTCCTTACCATCTCCTTCCCCCCTCTCCTTCTCCCCCTCTCCTTCCTCCTTCCTAACCCACTCTCCTTCCCCCCCTCTACTTCCCCCTATCTCCGTCCGCTTTCCTTCCGCCCTTCCCCTATCTCCTTCCCCCCTCTACTTCCCCCCACTCTCCTTCCCCCATCTTCTTCACTCTTCCTTCCCCCCTTCTTCGCCCCTCTCCTTCCCCCCTCTCCTTCCCCCACCTTCCCTCCCATCTCCTTCCCCTATCTCCTTCCCCCCTCCTTCCCCTTCCTTTCCCCCCTTCCCCATCTCCTCCCCCCCTTCCTTCACCCCTCTCCTTCCCCTCTATCTCCTTCCCCCTTCCTTGCCCCCACTCTCCTTCCACCCGATCTCCTTCTCCCCCTCTCCTTACCCCACGTCTCTTTCCCCCGACATCATTCCCCCGATCTCCTCCCTCTCTCCTTTCCCCATCTCCTTCCGTACCATCTCCTTCCCCCCCTCTCCTTCTCCCTGTCTCCTTCCTACTTCCTACCCCCTCTCCTTCCCCCCTCTACTTCCCCCTATCTCCATCCCCTTCCTTCCGCCCTTCCCCCCTCTACTTCCCCTCACACTCCTTCCCCAACTCCTTCCTCCCTCCTTCCCCCCTCTGATTCCCCCCTCTCCGTCCCCCCCTCTCCTTCCCCCATCTCCTTCCTCCCCTCTCCTTTCCCCCCTCCTTCCCCCCCCTCCTTCACCTCCTCTCCTTCCCCATTCCTTCCCCGCTCTCCTTCCCCTATCTCCTTTGCCCTTCCTTCCACCCCACTCTCCTTCTGCTGATCCCCTTGCCCCCCTCTCCTTCCCCTATCACAATACCCCCACTCTCCTTCACCACCATCTCCTTCCCGCACACTCCTTCCCCCCCTCTCCTACCCCCTTCCTTCCCCCTCCTTCCCCCCATCTCCTTCCCCCTTCCTTCACCCCCTCTCCTTCCCCTATCTCCTTCCCTGCCCCTCTTGTTCCCCCCTATCTCCTTCCCCCTATCTCCATCCCCCTCTCTCCATCCCCATCTCCTTTCCCACTATCTCCTTCCCCCCTCTCCTTCCCGCTTCCTTCCACCCCTTCTCCTTCCCCCATCTGCTTCTCCCCCCTCCTCCCTCCTATCTCCTTTCAACTCTCCTTCCCACTTCCTTCCACCCCTCCTTCCCCCATCTCATTCCCCCATCTCCTTCCCCCCTCTCTTCCAACCTAAGTCCTTCCCCCTTCCTTCGCCCTTCTCCTCCCCCTATCTCCTTCCCACCCTCTCCTTCCCCCTTCCTTCCAACCTTCTCCTTCCCCTTGTCCTTCCCTCCCCCTCTCGTTCCCCCTATATCCTTCCCCCTATCTCCTTCCCCCTTCCTTCCCCCTCTCCTTCCTTCCTTTTCCCCTCTCCTTACACCCATCTCCTTCCCTATTACTTCCACCCCTCTCTTTCCCCCATCTACTCCCCCCATCTCCATCCCACTCTCCTTCCCCCTCCCTTCCCCCCTTCCCCCCAAATCCTTCCCCCCTCTCCTTCAACACCCTCTCCTTCCTCCTATCCCCTTCCCCCTTCCTTCCCCCACCTCTACTTCACCCCTATTTCCTTCACCCTTCCTTCCCCATCTCCTTCGCCCCCTCCTTCCACCCCTCTCCTTCCATCCTATCTCCTTCCCGCTTCCTTCCCCCCTCTCCTACCCCACTTTCTCGTTCCCCCTCCCTTCCACCTCCTTCCCCCTATCTCCTTCCCCATTCCTTCCCCCCTCCCCCAACTCCTTCCCCATTCCTTCCCCCCTCTACTTTCCCCCATCTCCTTTCCCCCTCTCCTCCTTCCTATGTCCTTCCCCCTTCCTTCCCCCCTCTCCTTCCCCCATCTCCTTCCCACACTCTCCTTCCCCCTTCCTTCCCACCTTCTCCTTCCCCCTTGTCCTTCCCTTCCCCCTCTCGTTCCCCCTATCTAATTCCCCCTATCTCCTTCCCCCTTCCTCCCCCCTCTCCTTCCTTCCTTTCCCTCTCTCCTTACCCCCATCTCCTTCCCCCTTACTTCCACCCCTCTCTTTCCCCCATCTACTCCACCGTATCTCCACCCCATTCTCCTTCCCCCTTCCTTCCCCCCTCCTTCCCCACATCTCCTTCCCCCATCTCCTTCCCCTATTTCCTTCCCCCCCTCCTTCAACACCCTCTCCTTCCTCCTATCTCCTTCCCCCTTCCTTCCCCCACCTCTCCTTCACCCCTATTTCCTTCACCCTTCCTTCCCCCGTCTACTTCGCCCCCTCCTTCCACCCCTCTCCTTCCATCCTATCTCCTTCCCGCATCCTTCCCCCTCTCCTTCCCCACTTTCTCCTTCCCCCTCCCTTCCACCTCCTTCCCTATCTCCTTCCCCCTTCATTCCCCCCAACTCCTTCCCCATTCCTTCCCCCCCTCTATTTCCCCCTATCTCCTTTCCCCCACTCCTTCCCGCCTATCTCCTTCCCCGTTCCTTCCCCACCCTTCCCCCATCTCCTTCCTGCCTGTCTCCTTCTCTCGTTCCCCCATCTCCTTCCCCCATCTCCTTCCCCCTTCCTTCCCCCCTCTTCTTCCTTCCTTTCTCCCCTCTCCTTACCCCTTATCTCCTTCCCCCTTCCTTCCCCCTCTCCTTCCCCCATCTCCTCCCCTTTCCCGCCTATCTCCTTCCCCCTTCCTTCCCCCCCAACTCCTTCCCCATTCCTTCCCCCCCTCTATTTCCCCCTATCTCCTTTCCCCACTCCTTTCCGCCTATCTCCTTCCCCGTTCCTTCCCCACCCTTCCCCCATCTCCTTCCCCCCATCTCCTTCCCCCTTCCTTCCCCCCCTCTTCTTCCTTCCTTTCCCCCCTCTCCTTACCCCTTATCTCTTTCCCCCTTCCTCCCCCTCTCCTTCCCCCTATCTCCTTACATGCCTCTCCTTCCCGCCTATCTCCTTCCACCTTCCTTCCCCCCACGCCTTCCCCCATATCGCCCTCCCCCTTCCTTCCCCCACCTCTGCTTCGCCCCTATCTCCTTCCCACTTCCTTCCCCCTATCTCCTTCCCCCTTCCTTTCCCCCTCTCCTTCCCCCATCTCCTTCTCCCTTCCTTCTCCCCCTCTCATTCCCCCATCTCCTTCCCCCTTCCTTCCCCCCTCTCCTTCCCCCTATCTCCTTCCCTGTTCCTTCCCCCACTCTCCTTCCCCATCTCCTTCCCCCTTCCTTCATCCCCTCTACTTCCCCCTTCCTTCCCCCCCTCCTTCCCCATCTCCTTACACCCCATCTCCTTGCCTTATCTCCTTCCCCCTTCCTTACCCCCCTCTCCTTCCCCATCTCCTTCCTCCTTCCTTTTCCCCCCTTCCCCATCTCCTTTTCCGTCACTCCCCCATCCCCTTCCTTCCCACCCCTCTACTTCCCCCTCTCCTTCCCACTTCTTTCCACCCCTCCTTCCTCCCCCCTCCGACCCACCCTCTCCTTCCCCCCATCTCCTTCCCCACCCTCTACTACCCCCTACCTCCTTCCCCCCTCTCCTTCACCCCCTCTCTTTCCCACCTCTCCTTCCCCCATCTCCTTCACCCCCTCCTTCCCCCCTCTCCATCCCCCTCATCTCCTTTCCCCTTCCTTCCCCCTCTCCTTCCCCTCTATCTCCTTCCCCTTCCTTCACCACACTCTCCTTCCCCCCTCTCCTTACCCCCCTCTCCTTCCCCTTTCAATCAACCCCCTCTCCTTCCCCCATCTCCTTCCGCGCCTCTCCTTCCCCTATCTCCTTCCCCCCATTCCACCTTCCATTCCCCCTTCCCCCCATCTCCTTCCTCCCCTCTCCTTCCCCCCTCTCCTTCCCCCCTCTTCGCCCTTCTCCTTCCCCCCTCTTCGCCCTCCTCCTTCCCCCTCTCCTTCCCCCTTCTTTCCCCCCACTCTCCTTCCCCTGACCTCCTTGCCCCCCTCTCATTCCCTCCTATCACCTTCCCCCCACTCTCCTTCCTCCCCCCTCCTTCCCCATCTCCTTCCCCATTTCTTTTCACCTATCTCTTTCCTTCCCCCTTCCTCCCCACGCCTAACCCATCCTTCCCACCACTTCCCCACACTCTCCTTTGCCCCAACTGCTTCCCCCTTTCCTTCCCCCCTCTTCTCCTCCTCTCCTTCCCCCTAATCTCCTTCCCCCCTCCTTCCCCCATCTCCTTGTCCCCCTCTCCTTCCCCCTTCCTTCCCCATCTCCTTCTCCTCTCTCCTTCCCAACCCTCTCCTTCCCCCATCCCCTTCCCCCATATCTCCATCCCCCCTCTCCATCCCCCCTCTCCTTCCCCCATCTCCTTGCCCCTCTTTCCCCCCTCTCCTTCCCTCGTCTCCTTCACCCCATCTCATTCCGCCCTCCGACCCACCCTCTCCTTCCCCCTCTCCTTCCTCACCCTCCCCTTCCCCCCCACCTCCTTCGCCCCTCTCCTTCACCCCCTCTCTTTCCCCCCCTCTCCTTCACCCCCTCTCCTTACGCCCCCCTCTCCTTCCCACCCTCTCCTGCCCCCCTCTCCTGCCCCCTATCTCCTTCCCCCTCTACTTCCCAATCTCCTCCCCCCTCTCCTTCCCCCTTCCTTCACCCCTCTCCTTCCCCTCTATCTCCTTCTCCCCCTCTCCGTACCCCACGTCTCTTTCCCCCCACCTCCTTTCCCCAACTCCTCCCCCCTCCTTTCCCCCATATCTCCATCCGCCACATCTCCTTCCCCCCTCTCTTACACCCTCTCCTTCCACCCCTCCTTCCCACATCTCCTTCCCCCTTCCTTCCCCCTTCCCCATCTCCTTCCCCCTCCTTCCCCCGTCTGCGTCCCCACTCTCCTCCCCCCTCCATCTCCCTCCTCTTTCCCTCCCATCTCCTTCCCCCATCTCCTTCCCCCATCTCCTTCCCCATCTCCTTCCTCCCCTCTCCTTCCCCCCTCTTCGCCCTCCTCCTTCCACCCTCTCCTTTCCCCTTCATTCCCCCCACTCTCCTTCCCCTGATCTCCTTGCCCCCCTCTCATTCCCCTATCTCCTTCCCTCCTCTCTCCTTCCCCCTCTCCTTCCCCACTATCTCCTCCCCCCTCTCCTTCCTGCTTCCTTGCACCCTGTCTCCTTCCCCCCATCTGCTTCTCATCACCTCCTTCCCCCCTCCTCCCTCCATCTACTTCCCGCTTCCTTCCCACCTCTCCTTCCCCCCAGCTCCTTCCCTCCCTCTCCTTCCCCCTTCCTTCAGCCCCCTCTCCTTCCCCCCTCTCCTTCTACCCATCTCCTTCCCCCCACTCTCCTTCCCCATCTCCTTTCCCCCACCTTCCCCCTCTCCTTCCCCCTCTCCTTCCCCCCTCCTTTCCCACCTCCTTCCTTCCTTCCCACCTCTCCTTGCCCCCTGTCTCCATCCCCCTTCCTGCCCCCCTCTCCGTCCCCTCATCTCCTCCCCCCTTCCTGCCTATCCTCTTACCCCCTCCTTCCCCCTCTCCTTCCCCCTATCTCCTTCCGCTTCCTTCCCCCGTCTCCTTCCCCACTTTCTCCTTCCCCCTTCCTTCCCCCTCCTTCCCCTATCTCCTTTCCACTTTCTTCCCCTCCTCCACCATCTCCTTCCCCATCCTTCCCCCCTCTCTATTTCCCCCATTTCCTTTCCCCCTCTCCTTCTCCCCCTCTCCTTCCCCCTCTCCTTCACCCCCTATCCTTAACCCCCCTCCTTCCCCCCTCTCCTGCACCCCTCTCCTACCCCCTAATCTCCTTACGCCTCTCCTCCGCCCATCTCCTTCCCCCTTCTCCTTCCCCCTCTGCTTTCCCCCATCTCCTTCCCCCTTCCTTCCCCCCTCTCCTTCAACCCGATCTCCTTTCCCCCTCTCCTTACCCCACGTCTCTTTCCCCCCACCTCATTCCACCAATCTCTTCCCCCCTCCTTCCCCCCTCTCCTTCCCCCTATCTCCGTACCCCTTCCTTCCCCCCATCTCCATCCCCTTCTCCTTCCCCCCACTCTCCTTCCCGCCATCTCCTTCCGCCCTCCTTTCCCCCCTCTGCTTCCCCCTCTCCTTCCCCGTCTCCTTCCCCCCCACCTTCCCTCCCATCTCCTTCCCCCATCTCCGTCCCCCCATCTCCGTCCTCCCCTCTCCTCCCCCCCCTTCGCCCTCCTCCTTCCACCCTCTCCTTCCCCATTCCTTCTCCGCTCTCCTTCCCCCTATCTCCTTCGCCCTTCCTTCTCCCCACTCTCCTTCCCCTATCACAATACCCCCACTCTCCTTCACCACCATCTCCTTCCCCCACTCTCCTTCCCCCCTCTCCTTCCCCCTTCCTTCGCCCCCTCCTTCCCCCTCTCCTTCCCCCTTCCTTCCCCCCTCTCATTCCCCCATCTCCTTCCCCTATCCTTCACCCCACTCTCCTTCCCCTAACTCCTTCCCTGCCCCTCTTGTTCCCCCATCTCCTTCCCCACTCTCCTTCCCCCCATCTCCTTTCCCACTATCTCCTTCCCCCTCTCCTTCCCGCTTCCTTCCACCCCGTCTCCTTCCCCCATCTGCCTCTCCCCCTCTCCTCCCCACTATCTCCTTCTCACTCTCCTTCCCCCTTCCTTCGCCCCCTCCTTCCCCCATCTCCTTCCCCCATCTCCTTCCCCCCTCTCCTCCCTCCTATGTCCTTCCCCCTTCCTTCCCCCCTCTCCTTCCCCCTATCTCCTTCACACACTCTCCTTCCCCCTTTTATCCCACCTTCTCCTTCCCCCTTGTCCTTCCCTCCCCCTCTCTTTCCCCCTATCTCCTTACCACCCCATCTCCTTCCCCCATCTCCTTCCTCCTTCCTATCCCCCCTTCCCCCATCCCCTTCCCCTTCCTCCCCATCCCCTTCCTTCCCACCCGTCTCCTTCCTCCCATTTCCTTCCACCTTCCTTCCACCCCTCCTTCCCCTATCTCCTTCCCCCCTCTCCTTCAACACCATCTCCTTCCTCCTATCTCCTTCCCCACCTCTCCTTCACCCCTATTTCCTTCATCCTTCCTTCCCCCTCTGCTTTGCCCCTATCTCATTCCCCCTTCCTTCCCCTGTCTACTTCCCCCATCTCCTCCCCCTTCCTTCCCCACTTCCCCCCTATCTCCATCCCGCTTCCTTCCCCCCTCTTCCCCATATCTCCTTTCCCCCCGCTTCCCGCTAATCTCCTTCCCCTTCCTTCCCCCCACTCCTTCCCCCATCTCCTTCCTCTTCCTTCCCGCACCTCCTTCCCCCATATTCTTCCCCCTTCCTTCCCCATCTCCTACCCCTCTCCTTCACCCCCTCCTTCCCCCATCTCCTTCCCACCTCTCCTTTCCCCCATCTCCTTCCCCTGGTCTCGTTCCTGCCTATCTCCTTCCCCCCATCTCTCCCCTCTCCTTCCCCCCATCTCCTTCCCACCTCTCCTTCCCCCTATCTCCTTTCCCCCTAACCCCTTCCCTTTTCCTTTCCCACTTTCCCCCGTCTCCTTCCCCCTCTCCTTCCCCCTATCTCCTTCCCACCTCTCATTCCCCCATCTCCTTTCTCCCTCCTTCCCCCTTCCTTCTCCTCCTTCCCCATTCCTTTCCCCCTCTCCTTCCCCATCTCCTTCCCCCACTCTTCTTCCCCCCGTATCCTTCCCCCTTCCTTCCCTCCTCTCCTTCGCCCCCCTCTCCTTCACCCCCTCTCCTCCCCCCTCTCCTTCCCCCATCTCCTTCCCTCCCCCTCTCGTTCCTCACTATCTACTTCCCCCATCCCTTTCCCCCATCTCCTTCCCCCTTCCTTCCCCCTCTCGTTCCTCACTATCTACTTCCCCCATCCCCTTCCCCATCTCCTTCCCCCTTCCTTCCCCCTCTCCTTCCTTCCATCACCCCCTCTCCTTATCCCCATCTCCAACCCCCTTCCTTCCCCCTCTCCTTCCCCATCTCCTTCCACCTTTCCCGCCTATATCCTTCCCCCCTCCTTCCAGCTTCCTTCACCCCTTTCTCCTTCCACCTTCATTCACCCTTCCCCATCTCCTTCCCCCTTCCTTCCCCCCTCCTTCCCCCACTCCTTCCCCCCATTTCCTTCCCCCTTCCTTCCCCATCTCTCCCCACTCCCCTTCCCCCATTTCCTTCACACCTTCCTTTCCACCCATCCCCCCATCTCCGTCCCCCTTCCTTCCCCCCTTCCCCCTATCTCCTTCCCCCTTCCTTCCCCAACTCCTTCCCCATCTCCTTCCCCCTTCCTTCCCCCATCTCTCCCCCCTCTCCTTACCCCCATCTCCTTCCCACCTCTCCTTCCCACCTCTCCTTCCCCCCATCTCTTTCCTCCCTCCTTCCCCCTTCCTTCCCCTCCTTCCACATTCCTTCCCCCACTCTCCTGCCCCTCTCTCCTACCCCCTAATCTCCTTCCCCCTCTCCTCCACCCATCTCCTTGCCCCTTCTCCTTCCCCCCTCTGCTTCCCCATCTCCTTCCCCCCTCTCCTTCCACCCGATCTCCTTTCCCCCCTGCTTACCCCACGTCTCTTTCCCCCCACCTCATTCCACCGATCTCCTCCCCCCTCCTTTCCCCCATCTCCTTCCGCACCATCTCCTTCCCCCCTCTCCTTCCCCCTATCTCCGTCCCCCTTCCTTCCACCCTTCCCCCGTATCTCCTTCCCCCTCTCCTTCCCCCCAACTCTCCTTCCCCAACCCTCCTTCCCCCCTCTCCTTCCCCCTTCCTTCCTTCCCCCCTCTCCTTCCCCATCTCCTTCCCCTCTCCTTCACCCCACTCTCCTTCCCCTATCTCCTTCCCTGCCCCTCTTGTGCCCCACTATCTCCTTCCCCCCTCTCCTTCCCCCATCTGCTTCTCCCCCTCTCCTCCCCACTATCTCCTTCCCACTCTCCGTCCCCCCCTCCTCCCTCCAATGTCCTTCCCCCTGCCTTCCCCCCTCTCCTTCCCCCTTCCTTCCCCCCTCTCCTTCCCCATCTCCTTCACACACTCTCCTTCCCCCTTTTATCCCACCTTCTCCTTCCCCCTTTTCCTTCCCTCCCCCTCTTGTTCCCCCTATCTCCTTACCACCCCATCTCCTTGCCCTATCTCCTTCCCCTTACTTACCCCCTCTCCTTCCCCCATCTCCTTCCTCCTTCCTTTCCCCCCTTCCGCCATCCCCTTCCCCCTTCCTCCCCATCCCCTTCCTTCCCACCCCTCTCCTTCCTCCCATTTCCTTCCCCTTCCTTCCACCCCTCCTTCCCCCATCTACATCCCCCCTCTCCTTCCCCACCCTCTCCTTCTCCCCATCTCCTTCCCCTATCTCCTTCCCCCCTCTCCTTCAACACCCTCTCCTTCCTTCTATCTCCTTCCCCCTTCCTTCCCCACCTCTCCTTCACCCCTATTTCCTTCATCCTTCCTTCCCACCTCTCCTTCACCCCTATCTCCTTCCCCCTTCCTTCCCCCTCTCCTTTGCCCCTATCTCCTTCCCTTTCCTCCCCCCTCTTCCCCTCTATCTCCTTCCCTCCCTCTATCCCGCCTATCTCCTTCCCCCATCTTCTTCCCCCCACTCCTTCCCCCTATCTCCTTCCCCCTTCCTTCCCCCACCTCCTTCCCACCTCACCTTCCATTTCTCTTTCCCCCATTTCGTTCCCCGCTCCTTCCTCCTTCCTTCCGCTTCCTTCCCCTCCTTCCCGAATACTTTCCCCTCTCCTTCCCCCCTCCTTCCCCCATCTCCTTCCCCCCTCTCCTTCCCCCATCTCCTTTCCCCGCTCTCGTTCCTGCCCATCTCCTTCCCCCTTCTCCTTCCTTCCTTCCCCGCTCTCCTTACCCCCTATCCTCCCCCTTTCCTTCCACCCTCTCCTTCCCCATCTCCTTCCCCCCTTCCCGCCTATCTCCTTCCCCCCTCCTTCCCCCCTCCTTCCCCCATCTCCTTCCTCCTTCTTTCGCCCCCCACTTCACCCCTATCTCCTTTCCCACCTCTCCTTCCCGCCTATCTCCTTCCCCCTTCCTTCACCCACTCCTTTACCACTATCTCTTTCCCCCTTCCTTCCCCCACCTCCTTCCCCCATCTCCTTCCCAATTCCTTCCCCCATCTCTCCCCCTGTCCTTCCCCCATCTCCTTCCCACCTCTCCTTCCCCCTATCTCCTTTCTCCCTATCTCCTTCCCACCTCTTATTTCCCCATCTCCTTCCCCCCTCCTTCCGCCTTCCTTCCCCTCCTTCCCCATTCCTTCCCCCCTCTCCTTCCCCCATCTCCTTCCCCCACTCTCCTTCCCCCCGTATCCTTCCCCCTTCCTTCCCTCCTCTCCTTCGCCCCCCTCTCCTTCACCCCCACTCCTCCCCCCTCTTCTTCCCCATCTCCTTCCCTCCCCCTCTCGTTCCTCCCTATCTACTTCCCCCATCCCCTTCCCCCCATCTCCTTCCCCCTTCCTTCCCCCTCTCCTTCCTTCCATCACCCCCTCTCCTTATCCCCTATCGCCTTCCCCCTTCCTTCCCCCTCTCCTTCCCCCTTCCCGCCTATCTCCTTCCCCCCTCGTTCCCCCCACCTTCCCGCTTCCTTCACGCCTTCTCCTTCCACCTTCATTCCCCATCTCCTTCCCCATTCCTTCCCCCCTCCTTCCCCCAACTCCTTCCCGCCTATCTCCTTGCCCTTTCCTTCCCCCCACTCCTTCCGCCCATCTCCTTCCTCCACCTCCTTCCCCCTTCCTTTCCACCCTTCCACCCCATCTCCGTCCCCCTTCCTTCCCCCCTCTTCCCCCCATCTCCTTCCCGCTTCCTTCCCCCATCTCTCCCCCTTCTCCTTACCCCCATCTCCTTCCCACCTCTCCTTCCCACCTCTCCTTCCCCCCATCTCTTTCCTCTCTCCTTCCCCCTTCCTTCCCCTCCTTCCCCATTCCTTCACCCCTCTCCTTCCCCCATCTCCTTCCCCCTTCCTTCCCCCATCTCTCCCCCCTCTCCTTACCCCCATCTCCTTCCAACCTCTCCTTCCCCCATCTCTTTCCTCCTTCCTTCCCCCTTCCTTCCCCTCCTTCCCCATTCCTTCCCCCACTCCTTCACCCCTCTCCTTCCCCCCTCTCCTTCCACCCGATCTCCTTTCCCCCCTCCTTACCCCACGTCTCTTTCCCCCCACCTCATTCCACCGATCTCCTCCCCCCTCCTTTCCCCCATCTCCTTCCGCACCATCTCCTTCCCCCCTCTCCTTCCCCCTATCTCCGTCCCCCTTCCTTCCACCCTTCCCCCGTATCTCCTTCCCCCTCTCCTTCCCCCCAACTCTCCTTCCCCAACCCTCCTTCCCCCCTCTCCTTCCCCCTTCCTTCGCCCGCTCCTTACCCCTCTCCTTCCCCCTTCCTTCCTTCCCCCCTCTCCTTCCCCATCTCCTTCCCCTCTCCTTCACCCCACTCTCCTTCCCCTATCTCCTTCCCTGCCCCTCTTGTGCCCCCCTATCTCCTTCCCCCCTCTCCTTCCCCCATCTGCTCCTCCCCCTCTCCTCCCCACTATCTCCTTCCCACTCTCCTTCCCCCCTCCTCCCTCCTATGTCCTTCCCCCTGCCTTCCCCCCTCTCCTTCCCCCTTCCTTCCCCCCTCTCCTTCCCCCATCTCCTTCACACACTCTCCTTCCCCCTTTTATCCCACCTTCTCCTTCCCCCTTTTCCTTCCCTCCCCCTCTTGTTCCCCCTATCTCCTTACCACCCCCATCTCCTTGCCCTATCTCCTTCCCCTTACTTACCCCCTCTCCTTCCCCCATCTCCTTCCTCCTTCCTTTCCCCCCTTCCGCCATCCCCTTCCCCCTTCCTCCCCATCCCCTTCCTTCCCACCCCTCTCCTTCCTCCCATTTCCTTCCCCTTCCTTCCACCCCTCCTTCCCCCATCTACATCCCCCCTCTCCTTCCCCACCCTCTCCTTCACCCCTATTTCCTTCATCCTTCCTTCCCACCTCTCCTTCACCCCTATCTCCTTCCCCCTTCCTTCCCCCTCTCCTTTGCCCCTATCTCCTTCCCTTTCCTCCCCCCTCTTCCCCTCTATCTCCTTCCCTCCCTCTATCCCGCCTATCTCCTTCCCCCATCTTCTTCCCCCCACTCCTTCCCCCTATCTCCTTCCCCCTTCCTTCCCCCACCTCCTTCCCACCTCACCTTCCATTTCTCTTTCCCCCATTTCGTTCCCCGCTCCTTCCTCCTTCCTTCCCCTTCCTTCCCCTCCTTCCCGAATACTTTCCCCTCTCCTTCCCCCCTCCTTCCCCCATCTCCTTCCCCCCTCTCCTTCCCCCATCTCCTTTCCCCGCTCTCGTTCCTGCCCATCTCCTTCCCCCTTCCTCCCCCACTCTCCTTCCTTCCTTCCCCGCTCTCCTTACCCCCTATCCTCCCCCTTTCCTTCCACCCTCTCCTTCCCCATCTCCTTCCCCCCTTCCCGCCTATCTCCTTCCCCCCTCCTTCCCCCCTCCTTCCCCCATCTCCTTCCTCCTTCTTTCGCCCCCCACTTCACCCCTATCTCCTTTCCCACCTCTCCTTCCCGCCTATCTCCTTCCCCCTTCCTTCACCCACTCCTTTACCACTAACTCTTTCCCCCTTCCTTCCCCCACCTCCTTCCCCCATCTCCTTCCCAATTCCTTCCCCCATCTCTCCCCCTGTCCTTCCCCCATCTCCTTCCCACCTCTCCTTCCCCCTATCTCCTTTCTCCCTATCTCCTTCCCACCTCTTATTTCCCCATCTCCTTCCCCCCTCCTTCCGCCTTCCTTCCCCTCCTTCCCCATTCCTTCGCCCCTCTCCTTCCCCCATCTCCTTCCCCCACTCTCCTTCCCCCCAGTATTCTTCCCCCTTCCTTCCCTCCTCTCCTTCGCCCCCCTCTCCTTCACCCCCACTCCTCCCCCCTCTTCTTCCCCATCTCCTTCCCCCCCCCCTCTCGTTCCTCCCTATCTACTTCCCCCATCCCCTTCCCCATCTCCTTCCCCCTTCCTTCCCCCTCTCCTTCCTTCCATCACCCCCTCTCCTTATCCCCTATCGCCTTCCCCCTTTATTCCCCCTCTCCTTCCCCCTTCCCGCCTATCTCCTTCCCCCCTCGTTCCCCCCACCTTCCCGCTTCCTTCACGCCTTCTCCTTCCACCTTCATTCCCCATCTCCTTCCCCATTCCTTCCCCCCTCCTTCCCCCAACTCCTTCCCGCCTATCTCCTTGCCCTTTCCTTCCCCCCACTCCTTCCGCCCATCTCCTTCCTCCACCTCCTTCCCCCTTCCTTTCCACCCTTCCACCCCATCTCCATCCCCCTTCCTTCCCCCCTCTTCCCCCCATCTCCTTCCCGCTTCCTTCCCCCATCTCTCCCCCTTCTCCTTACCCCCATCTCCTTCCCACCTCTCCTTCCCACCTCTCCTTCCCCCCATCTCTTTCCTCTCTCCTTCCCCCTTCCTTCCCCTCCTTCCCCATTCCTTCCCCCCTCTCCTTCCCCCATCTCCTTCCCCCACTCTCCATCCCCCATCTCCTTCCCCCTTCCTTCCCCCATCTCTCCCCCTCTCCTTACCCCCATCTCCTTCCAACCTCTCCTTCCCCCATCTCTTTCCTCCTTCCTTCCCCCTTCCTTCCCCTCCTTCCCCATTCCTTCCCCCTCTCCCTCACCCCTCTCCTTCCCCCCTCTCCTTCAATACATCTCCTTCCCCCATTTCTTTCCCCTCCTTCCCCCCTCTCCTTCCTTCCTCGCCCCTTCTCCTTACCCCCTATCCTTCCCCCTTCCTTCCCCCTCTCCTTCCCCCATCTCCTTCCCCCCCTTCCGACTATCTCCTTCCCCCTCCTTCCCCTCCTCTCCTTCCCCCTATCTCCATCCCGCTTCCTTCATCCCCTCTCCTTCCACCTTCATTCCCCCTTCCCCTATTTCCTTCCCCCTTTCTTCATCCCCCCCTACTTCCCCCATCTGCTTCCCCCTTCTTTCCCCATTTCTACTTCCCCTATCTCTTTCCCCCCAATCCTTCCCGCCTATCGCCTTCCCCCTTCATTCCGCCCACTCCTTCCCACCTTTCACCTTCCCCCTTCCTTACTCCCCCTCCTTCCCCCATCTCCTTCCTTCCCACTCTCCTTCCTTCCCCGTTCCTTCCCACCTCCATCCCCCCCCTCCTTCTCCCATCTCCTTCCTTCCACCTTCCTTCCCCCCTCTCCTTCCCACCATCTCCATCCTTCCCTCTTCCTTCCTCCATCTCCTTCCCCCATTTCCTTCCTTCTCCCTTCCTTCCACCCCCTCTCCTTCCCCGTCTCCTACCTTACCCCATCCTTAGCCCTTCCCCCTCCTCCTTCCATTCCCATCTCCTCCTTCCACCTTCCTTCCCCATTCCTTTTCCCCCCTCTCCTTCCCCATATCCTTCCTTCCCCTTCCCCTCCATCTCCTCCTTCCACATTCCTTCCCCCTTCCTTCCCCCCTCTCTCCTACCCCCATCTCCTTCCTTCCCCTTCCTCCCACCCTTCCTTCCCCTTCCTTCCCCCCCTCCTTCCCCAATCTCCTTCCTTCGCCCTTCCTTCCCCCCTCTCTTTCCCCCCTCTCTCCCCCTCTCCTTCCCCTCTTCCCCATCTCCTTCCTTTCACGTCTCCTTCCTTCCCCCTTCCTTCCTCCGCACTCCTTCCCCCCTCCTTCCCCCATCTCCTTCCATCCCCCTTCCTTCCCCCTGTCCTCCACCCTCTCCTTCCCCCATCTCCTTCCTTCCTCTTTCCTTCCCCCCTCTCTGACCCCCATCTCCTTCCTCCCCATTTCTTCCCCCCCTCCTTCCACCCTCTCCTTTCTTCCCCATCTCCTTCCTTCCCCCTCCTCCCCCTCTCCTTCCTCCCCATCTCCTTCCTACCCCCATCTCCTTCCCTCCATCTCCTTCCCCATCTCCTTCCTTTCACATCTCCTTCCTTCCCCCTTCCTTCCTCCAATCTCCTTCCCCCCTCCTTCCCCCATCTCCTTCCTTCCCCCTTCCTTCCCCCTGTCCTCCACCCTCTCCTTCCCCATCTCCTTCCTTCCTCTTTCCTTCCCCCCTCTCTGACCCCCATCTCCTTCCTCCCCATTTCTTCCCCCCTCTCCTTCCACCCCTCTCCTTTTCTTCCCATCTCCTTCCTTCCACCTCCTCCCCCTCTCCTTCCTCCCCATCTCCTTCCTACCCCATCTCCTTCCCTCCATCTCCTTCCCCATCTCCTTCCTTCCCCCCTCCTTCCACGCCGTTCCTTCCCCCTAACTTCCCCCCTCTCCTCCCCCTCTCTCCTTCACCCCATTTCCTTCCTTCCCCACTCCTTCCCCAACTCTCCTTCCCTCACTATCCTTCCCCCCTCCTTCCTTCCACCTTCCTACCCCCTTCTTCCCCCCTCCTTCCGCCCTCCTTCCCTCCCATCTCGTTCCTTCCCCCCTTTCCTTCCCCCGTCCTTCCTTCCCCCTTCCTTCTCCCCTCTCCTTCCCCATCTCCTTCCTTCCCCCTTCCATCCCCCCCTTCCTTCCCCCTTCTTCCCCCCTCTCCATCCCCCAATCTCCTTCCTTCCCCCTTCCTTCCCCCCTCTTTCCCCTCTCCTTCCCCCTCTCCTTTCCCCTTCCCCATCTCCTTCCTTTCACATCTCCTCCTTCCACCTTCCTTCCCCCTTCCTTCCGCCCCCTCTCCTTCCCCATCTCCTTCCTTCCCGCTTCCCCTCCATTTCCTCCTTCCACATTCCTTCCCCCTTCCTTCCCCCTCTCCATCCCCCATCTCCTTCCTTCCCCCTTCCTCCCCCCTCCTTCCCCTTCCTTCCCACCTCTCCTTCCCCAATAACCTTCCTTCGCCCTTCCTTCCCCCCTCTCTTTCCCCTTTCCTTCCCCCTCTCCTTCCCCTTCCCCATCTCCTTCCTTTCACATCTCCTTCCTTCCCACTTCCTTCCTCCCCTCTCCTTCCCCCCTCTTCTTCCACCCCTCTCCTTCCTTCCCCATCTCTTTCCTTCCCCCTCCTCCCCCTCTCCTTCCTCCCCATCTCCTTCCTACCCCCCATCTCCTTCCCTCCATCTCCTTCCCCATCTCCTTCCTTCCCCCCTCCTTCCACCCCCTTCCTTCCCCCTTCCTTCACCCTCTCCTTCCCCCCTCCTTCACCCCATCTCCTTCCTGCCCCCTTCTTCCCCCCTCTTTCCCCCCCTTCCCTCCCATCTCCTTCCTTCCCCCCTTTCCTTCACCCGTCCTTCCTTCCCCCTTCTTTTCCCATCCTTCCCCACTCTTCTTCCTTCCCCTTCCTTCCCCATTCCTTCCCCCTCTCCTTCCCCCCTCTCGTTCACTCCATCTCCTTCCTTCCCCCTCCTTCCCCCACTCTCCTTCCCCCCTCTCCTTCCCCCCTCTCCTTCCTTCCACCCTCCTTCCCCCTCCTTCCCACCCATCTCCTTCCTTCCCCTCTCCTTCCCGCAGCCCCTTCCTTCCCCCTTGCCCCTTCCTTCCCCCTTTCTTCCCCCCTCCTTCACCCCCTCTCCTTCCTTCCCCCTTACTTCCCCCATCCTACCCCCCTCTCCTTCATTCCCCCTTCCTCCCCCCACCTGCCCCCTCCTTCCTTCCCCCTTCCTTCCCCCCTTCCCGCATCTCCTTCCTTCCCGGGACTCCTTCCTACCCCTCTCTCCTTTCCCCCTCTTCTTCCTTCCCTCCCTCCTTCCTCCTCCCTTCTTCCCCCTCTCCTGCCCCCCTCCTTCCTTTCCCCACTCCTTCCTTCCCTCCCCTCTCCTTCACCCCCTCTCCTTCCGCCCCTCTCCTACCCCCCTCTCCTTCCTTCCCCCTTCCTCCCCCCACTTGCCCCACTCGTTCCTTCCCCCTTCCTTCCCCATATCCTTCCCCACTCCCCCATCACTTTCCTTCCCCCGTCTCCTTCCTCCTCCCCTCTCCTTCCTTCGCTCTCTCCTTCCTCCCCCCTTCTTCCCCCTCTCATTCCACCCCTCTCCTTCCCCGCTCTCCTTCCTTCCCCTCACTCTCCTTCCTTCCCCCTCTCACTTCCTTCCCCCTCTCCTTCCTTACCCCCCTTCCTTCCGCCCCTCCTTCCCCATCCCCTTTCTTCCCCCTTCCTTCCCCCTCTCCTTCCTTCCCCATTCCTTCCCCCTTCCGTCCCCCTTTCCTTCCCCCATCTCCTTCCTTCCACCTTGCTTCCCCCTTCCCCTCCATCTCCTCCTTCCACGTTCCTTCCACATTCCTTCCGCCTCCTCTTCTTCCCCCATCTCCTTCCTTCCCCCTTCCTCCCCCCTTCCTTCCCCTTCCTTCCCCCCTCTCCTTCCCCCAATCTCCTTCCTTCCCCCTTCCTTCCCCCCTCTCCTTTCCCCTCTCCTTCCCCCTTCCCCATCTCCTTCCTTTCACATCTCCTTCCTTCCCGCTTCCTTCCTCCCCTCTCCTTCCACCCTCCTTCCCCCATCTCCTTCCTTCCCCCTTCCTTCCCCCTCTCCTCCCCCTCTCTTTCCTTCCTCTTTCTTCCCCCTCTCCGCCCCATCTCCTTCCTCCCCCCTTCTTCCCCCTCTTCTTCCACCCCTCTCCTTCCTTCCCCATCTCCTTCCTTCACCCTCCTCCCCCTCTCCTTACTCCCCATCTCCTTCCTACCCTTTCTCCTTCCCTCCATCTCCTTCCCTCATCTCCTTCCTTCCCCCTCCTTCCCCCACTCTCCTTCCCCCACTCTCCTTCCCCCACTCTCCTTCCTTCCCCCTTCCTGCCCCTTCTTCCCCCTCCTTCCCCCCTCTCCTTCCTTCCCCCTTCCTTCCCCCCTCTCCTTCCCCCTCTCCTTCACTCCATCTCCTTCCTTCCGCCCTCCTTCCCCACTCTCCTTCCCCCCACTCTGCTTCCCCTCTCTCCTTCTCCCCCTTCTTCCTTCCACCCTCCTTCCCCTCTCCTTCCCTCCCATCTCCTTCCTTCCCGCTTCCTTCCCCATCCTTCCTCCCCCCTCCTTCCCCCCTCTCCTTCCCGCATCTCCTTCCTTCCCCCTTCCTGCCCCACTCCTTTCACCGCTCTCCTTCCTTCCCCCTTCCTCCCCCCCACCTGCCTCCCTCCTTCCTTCCCCCTTCCTTCCCTCTTCCTTCCCCTTCCCCTTCCCCCTCCTCCTTCCCCTCCATCTCCTCCTTCCACCTTCCTTCCGCTTTCCTTCCGCCCCACTCCTTCCCCATCTCCTTCCTTCCCCCTTCCCCTCCATCTCCTCCTTCCACATTCCTTCCCCCTTCCTTCCCCCCTCTCCTTCCCCCAATCTCCTTCCTTCGCCATTCCTTCCCCCTCTCTTTCCCCCTCTCCTTCCCCATCTCCTTCCTTTCACACCTCCTTCCTTCCCCTTCCTTCCTCCCCTCTCCTTCCCCCCTCCTTCCACCATCTCCTTCCTTCCCCCTTCCTTCCCCACTCCTCCCCCTCTCCTTCCCCCATCTCCTTCCTTCCTCTTTCTTTCCCCCCTCTCCGCCCCCATCTCCTTCCTCCCCACTTTCTTCCGCCCTCTTCTTCCAACCCTCTCCTTCCATCCCCATCTCCTTCCTTCCCCCTCCTCCCCCCTCTCCTTCCTCCCCATTTCCTTCTGATCCCCCATCTCCTTCCCTCCATCTCCTTCCCCATCTCCTTCCTTCCCCCCTCCTTCCACCCGCTTCCTTCCCCCTTCCTTACCCCCTCTCCTTCCCCCCTCCTTCACCCCATCTCCTTCCTTCCCCCCTCCTTCCCCCACTCTCCTTCCCCCACTCTCCTTCCCCCCTCTCCTTCCTTCCCCCTTCCTGCCCCCTTCTTCCCGCCTCCTTCCCTCCCATCTCCTTCCTTCCCCCCTTTCCTTCCCCCGTCCTTCCTTCCCCCTTCTTTCCCCCTCCTTCCCCCCTCTCCTTCCTTCCCCCTTCCTTCCCCCTTCCTTCCCCCCTTTCCTTCCCCCCTTGGCTTCAATCCATCTCTTTCCTTCCCCCTCATTCCGCCACTCTCCTTCCCCCATTCTGCTTCCCCATCTCCTTCCCCCCGTCTCCTTCCTTCCCCCCTCCTTCCCCCCTCCTTCACTCCCATCTCCATTATTCCCCTTTTCCTTCCCCCATCCTTCCACCCCCCTCCTTCCCCCCTCACCTTCCCCCATCTCCTTCCTTCCCCTTCCTTCCTCCCTCCTTCCCCACCTCCTTCCTTCCACCTTGCTTCCCCCATCCTACCCCCCTCTCCTTCCTCCCCCCTTCCTTCCCCCATCCTTCCCCCTTCCCGCATCTCCTTCCTTCCCGGGACTCCTTCCTCCCCCCCTCTCCTTCCCCCACCTCCTTCCTTCCCTCCCTCCTTCCTCCGCCTTCTTCCCCTCTCCTGCCCCCCTCTCCTTCCTTTCCCCACTCCTTCCTTCCCTCCCCTCTCCTTCACCCCCTCTCCTTCCGCCCCTCTCCTACAACCCTCTCCTCCTTCCCCCCACTCTCCTTCCTTCCCCCGTCTCCTTCCTTCCCCCCTCTCCTTCCTTACCACGCTCCTTCCTTCCCCCTCTCCTTCCTTCCCCCATCTCCTTCCTTCCCCCTTCCTTCCCCCATCTCCTTCCCATCTCCTTCCTTCTCCCTTCCTTCCCCCTCTCCTTCCCCATCTCCTTCCTTCCACCTTCCTTCCCCCTCCTTCCCCCCTCTCCTTCCTTCCCCCTTCCTTACCCCATCCTACCCCCCTCTTCTTCATTCCCCCTTCCTCCCCCCACCTGACCCACCTCCTTCCTTCCCCCTTCCTTCCCCATATCCTTCCCCCCTCCCCATCTCTTTCCTTCCCCGCCTCCTTCCTCCTCCCCTCTCCTTCCCCCATCTCCTTCCTTCCCTCCCTCCTTCCTCCCCCCTTCTTCCCCCTCTCCTTCCCCCCTCTTCTTCTTTTCACCCCTCCTTCCTTCCCTCCACTCTCCTTCACCCCCTCTCCTTCCCCCATCTCCTTCCCCATCTCCTTCCTTCCCCCTTTCTTCCCCTTCACCCTCCTTCTTCCCCATCTCCTTCCTTCCACCTTCCTTCCCCCTTCCCATCTATCTCCTCCTTCCACCTTCCTTCCCCCTTCCTTCACCCACTCCTTCCCCCCATCTCCTTCCTTCCCTCTTCCTCCCCCCTTCCCCTTCCTTCCCCCCCTCTCCTTACCCCAATCTCCTTCATTCCCCATCTCCTTCCTGCCCCCTCCTCCCCCTCTCCTTCCTCCCCATCTCCTTCCTACCCCCGATCTCCTTCCCCCATCTCCTTTCCGCATCTCCTTCCTTACCCCCTCCTTCCACCCCCTTCCTCCCCCCTTCCTTCCCCCCTCTCCTCCCCTCTCCTTTCCCCTCTCCTTCCCCCAATCTCCTTCCCCCCTCTCCTTCCCCAATCGCCTTCCTTCCCCCTTCCTTCCCCCTCTCTTTCTCCCTCTCCTTTCCCCTCTCCTTCCCACCTTCCCCATCTCCTTCCTTTCACATCTCCTTCCTTCCCCCTTCCTTCCTCCCCTCTCCTTCCCCCTCCTTCCCCCATCTCCTTCCTTCCCCCTTCCTTCCCCCTCTCCTCCCCCTCTCCTTCCCACATCTCCTTCCTTCCTCTTTCCTTCCCCCCTCTTCTTCCACCCCTCTCCTTCCTTCCCCCCTCCTTCCCCCTCCTTCCATCCCATCTCCATCCTTCCCCCTTTCCTTCCCCCATCCTTCCACCCCCCTCCTTCCCCCCTCTCCTTCCCCATCTCCTTCCTTCCCCCTTCCTTCCTCCCTCCTTCCCCCTCCTTCCTTCCACCTTGCTTCCCCCATCCTACCCACCTCTTCTTCATTCCCCCTTCCTCCCCCCACCTGAAGGCCTCCTTCCTTCCCCCTTCCTACCTCGAACCTTCCCCCCTTCCCGCATCTCCTTCCCTGGACTCCTTCCTCCACTCCCTCTCCTTCCCCCCCTCCCCTTCCTTCCCTCCCTCCTCCCTTCTTCCCCCTCTCCTGCCCCCCTCTCCTTCCTTTCCCCTCCTTCCTTCCCTCCACTCTCCTTCACCCCCTCTCCTTCCGCCCCTCTCCTGCCCCCCTCTCCTTCCTTACCCCGCTCCTTCCTTCCCCCTCTCCTTCCTTCCCCCATCTCCTTCCTTCCCCCATTTCCTTCTTTCCCCATCTCCTTCCTTCACCCCATCTCCTTCCTTCCCCCTTCCTTACCCATCACCTTCCTTCCCCTCCTTCCTTCCCCCTTCCTTCCCCCGCCTTCCCCCCTCTCCTTCCCCCCCTCCTTCCTTTCCCCCACCCTCCTTCCTCCCCCTTCTTCCCCCTCTCCTTCCCCCATCTTCTTCTTTTCACCCCTCCTTCCTTCCCTCCCCTCTCCTTCACCCCCTATCTTTCCACCCCTCTCCTTCCCCCTCTCCTTCCTTCCCTCCCACTCTCCTTCATTCCCCACTCTCCCTTCCTTCCCCCTCTCCTTCCTTAACCTCCTCCTTCCTTCCCCCTCTCCTTCCTTCCCCCCATTTCCTTCCTTCCCCATCTCCTTCCTTCCCCCTTCCTACCCCCTACTTCACCCCCTCTCCTTCCTTCCACCTTGCTTCCCCCATCCTACCCCCCTCTCCTTCATTCCCCCTTCCTCCCCCACCTGACCGCTTCCTTCCTTCCCCCTTCCTTACCACATCCTTCCCCCCTTCCCGCATCTCCTTCCTTCCCCGGACTCCTTCCTCCACCCCCTCTCCTTTCCCCCCTCTCCTTCCCCTCCCTCCTTCCTTTCCCCCACCATCCTTCCTCCCCCCTTCTTCCCCATCTCCTTCCCCCATCTTCTTCTTTACACCCCTCCTTCCTTCCCTCCCCTCTCCTTCACCCCCTCTCTTTCCACCCCTCTCCTTCCCCCCTCTCCTTCCTTCCCTCCCACTTTCCTTCCTTCCCCCGCTCCCTTCCTTCCCCCCTCTCCTTCCTTACACCCTCCTTCCTTCCCCCCTCCTTCCTTCCCCCCATTTCCTTCCTTCCCCATCTCCTTTCTTCCCCCTTCCTTCCCCCCTCCTTCCCCATCTCCTTTCTTCCCCCTTCCTTCCCCCCTCCTTCCCCATCTCCTTTCTTCCCCTTCTTCCCCCTCTCCTTCCTTCCCCCTTCCTTCCCCCCTCCTTCCCCCTCTCCTTCCCACCCTTCCCCCCTCTCCTTCCTTCCCCCCACTATCCTTCCTTCCCCCTCTCCTTTCTTCCCCCCTCCTACCTTCCCCCCTCCTTTCTTCCCCTTCCTTTCCTCTCTCTCCTTCCTTCCCCCTTTATTCCCCCCTCCTTCCCCCCTCTCCTTCCCCCATCTCCTGCCTTCGCCCCCTCTCCTTCCCACCATCTCCTTCCTTCCCCCATCTCCTTCCTTCCCCCTTCCTTCCCCCCTCTCCTTTCCCCATCTCCTTCCTTCCCCCTTCCTTCCCCCCTCCTTCCCCCATCTCCATCCTTTCCTCTTCCTTCCCCCATTTCCTTCCCCCATCTCCTTCCTTCTCCCTTCCTTCCCCCCTCTCCTTCCCCCATCTCCTTCCTTACCCCTTCCTTCCCCCTTCCTCCCTCCTTCCCCCATCTCCTTCCTTCCACCTTCCTTCCCCCTTCCCGTCCATCTCCTCCTTCCACCTTCCTTCCCCCTTCTTCCACCCCCTCTCCTGCCCCCATCTCCTTCCTTCCCCTTCCCCTCCATCTCCTCTTTCCACCTTCCTTCTCCCTTCCTTCCCCTCTCTCCTTCCCCCTCTCCTTCCTTACCCCCTCCTTCCTTCCCCCTCACCTTCCTTCCCCCCATTTCCTTCCTTCCCCATCTCCTTCCTACCCCCTTCATTACCCCCTACATCACCCCCTCTCCTTCCTTCCACCTTGCTTCCCCCATCCTACCCCCCTCTCCTTCATTCCCCCTTCCTCCCCCCACCTGACCGCATCCTTCCTTCCCCCTTCCTTCCCCCATCCTTCCCCCCTTCCTGCATCTCCTTCCTTCCCCGGACTCCTTCCTCCTCCTCCTCTCCTTCCCCCTCTCCTTCCTTCTCTCCCTCCTTCCTCCTCCCTTCTTCCCCCTCTCCTGCCCCCCTCTCCTTCCTTCCCCCCTCCTTCCTTCCCTCCACTCTCCTTCACCCCCTCTCCTTCCGCCCCTCTCCTTCCCCCTCTCCTTCCTTCCTCCCCACTCTACTTCCTTCCCCCTCTCCTTCCTGCCCCACTCTCCTTCCTTACCCCGCTCCTTCGTTCCCCCTCTCCTTCCTTCCCCCATCTCCTTCCCTCCCCCATTTCCTTCCTTCCCCCATCTCCTTCCTTCCCCCATCTCCTTCCTTCCCCCTTCCTTACCCCATCTCCTTCCTTCCCCCTCTCCTTCCTTCCCCCTTCCTTCCCCCCTCGTTCCCCCCTCTCCTTCCCCTCCCTCCTTCCTTTCCCCCACCATCCTTCCTCCCCCCTTCTTCCCCCTCTCCTTCCCCATCTTCTTCTTTTCACCCCTCCTTCCTTCCCTCCCCTCTCCTTCACCCCCTCTCTTTCCACCCCTCTCCTTCCCCCTCTCCCTTCCTTCCCCCTCTCCTTCCTTACCCCCTCCTTCCTTCCCCGTCTCCTTCCTTCCCCATTTCCTTCCTTCCCCATCTCCTTTCTTCCCCCTTCCTTCCCCCTCTCGTTCCTTCCCCCTTTCTTCCCCCCTCCTTCCCCCTCTCCTTCCCCCTTCCCCCTCTCCTTCCTTCCCCCACTATCCTTCCTTCCCCCTCTCCTTTCTTCCCCCTCCTACCTTCCCCCCTCCTTTCTTCCCCCTTCCTTCCCTCTCTCTCCTTCCTTCCCCCTTTATTCCCCCCTCCTTCCCCCCTCTCCTTCCCCCATCTCCTGCCTTCGCCCCCCTCTCCTTCCCACCATCTCCTTCCTTCCCCCATCTCCTTCCTTCCCCCTTCCTTCCCCGCTCTCCTTTCCCCATCTCCTTCCTTCCCCCTTCCTTCCCCCCTCTCCTTCCCCCATCTCCTTCCTTCTCCCTTCCTTCCCCCCTCACCTTCCCCCATCTCCTTCCTTACCCCTTCCTTCCCCCTTCCCCCCCTCCTTCCCCCCATCTCCTTGCTTCCCCGTTCTTTCCCCCTTCCCGTCCATCTCCTCCTACCACCTTCCTTCCCCCTTCTTCCGCCCCCTCTCCTTCCCCATCTCCTTCCTTCCCCCTTCCCCTCCATCTCCTCCTTCCACCTTCCTTCTCCCTTCCTTCCCCCTCTCCTTCCCCCATCTCCTTCCTTCCCCCTTCCCCCCTCCTTCCCCATCTCCTTCCTTACACCTTCCTTCCCCCTTCCCCTCCATCTCCTCCTTCCACCTTCCATCCCCCTTCCTTCCCCTCTCCTTCCCCCAATCTCCTTCCTTCCCCCATCCTTCCCCTCTCTCTTTCCCCCTCTCCTTCCCCCCTTCCCCATCTCCGTCCATTCACATCTCCTTCCTTCCCCCTTCCTTCCTCCCCTCTCCTTCCCCCCTCCTTCCACATCTCCTTCCTTCCCCCTTCCTTCCCCCTCTCCTCCCCCTCTCCTTCCTTCCTCTTTTCTTCACCCCTCTCCGCCCCATCTCCTTCCTCCCCCTTCCTTCCCCCCTCTTCTTCCAACCCTCTCCTTCCTTCCCCATCTTCTTCCTTCCACCTCCTCCTCCCTCCTTCCTCCCCATCTCCTTCCTTCCCACCATCTCCTTCCCTCCATCTCCTTCCCCCATCTCCTTCTTTCCCCCCTCCTTCCACCCCCTTCCTTCCCCCTTCCTTCCCCCCTCTCCTTCTCCCCTCTCCTTCACCCCATCTCCTTCCTTTCCCCCTCCTTCCCCCACTCTGCTTCCCCCCTCTCCTTCCCCCAATCTCCTTCCTTCCCCCTTCCTTCACCCCTCTCTTTCCCCCTCTCCTTCCCCCTCTCCTTCCCCCCTTCCCCATCTCCTTCCTTTCACATATCCTTCCTTCCTCCCCTCTCCTTCCCCCCTCCTTCCCCATCTCCTTCCTTCCCCCTTCCTTCCCCCTCTCCTCCCCCTCTCCTTCCCACATCTCCTTCCTTCCTCTTTCCTTCCCCCCTCTTCTTCCACCCCTCTCCTTCCTTCCCCATCTCCTTCCTTCCGCCTCCTCACCCCAATCCTTCCTCGCCATCTCCTTCCTACCCCCATCTCTTTCCCTCCATCTCCTTCCTTCCCCCCTCCTTCCACCCCCTTCCTTCCCCCTTCCAACCACCCTCTCCTTCCCCCCTCTCCTTCACCCCATCTCCATCCTACCCCCTCTCCTTCCTTCCCCCTTCCTTCCCCCCTCCTTCCCCCCTCTCCTTCCCCCCTCTCCTTCCCCCCTCCTTCCTTCCCCCCACCCTCCTTCCTCCCCCCTTCTTCCCCCTCTCCTTCCCCCATCTTCTTCTTTTCACCCCTCCTTCCTTCCCTCCCCTCTCCTTCACCCCCTCTCCTTCCACCCCTCTCCTTCCCCCCTCTCCTTCCTTCCCTCCCACTCTTCTTCCTTCCCCCCTCCCCCTTCCTCCCCCCTCTCCTTCCTTACCCCCCTCCTTCCTTCCCCCTCTCCTTCCTTCCCCCCATTTCCTTCCTTCCCCCATCTTCTTCCTTCCCCCTTCCTTCCCCCCTCCTTCCCCATCTCCTTTCTTCCCCCTTCCTTCCCCCTCTCCTTCCTTCCCCCTTCCTTAACCCCTCCTTCCCCCTCTCCTTCCCCCCTCTCTTCCCCCCTCTCCTTCCTTCCCCCCACTCTCCTTCCTTCCCCCTCTCCTTTCTTCCCCCTCCTACCTTCCCCCCTCCTTTCTTCCCCCTTCTTTCCCTCTCTCTCCTTCCTTGCCCCTTTATTCCGCCCCTCCTTCCCCCCTCTCCTTCCCCCATCTCCTGCCTTCGCCCCCTCTCCTTCCCCATCTCCTTCCTCATCTCCTTTCTTCCCCCTTCCTTCCCCACTCCATCCTTCCCCCTCCTTCCTCCCCTCGCCTTCCCCCATCTCCTGCCTTCTCCCCCCTCTCCTTCCCCCATCTCATTCCTTCCCCCATCTCCTTCCTCCCTGCCTCCTTCACAGCCTCTCCTTCCTTCCACCCCTCCTTCCCCCCCACTCTCTCCTTCTTCTCCCATTTCCTTCCTTCCGCCCCCCTCCTTTTTTCCCCCCCACATCCCCCCTCCTTCCCCATCTCCTTCATTCCCCCTCTCTCATTACCCCCCTACTTCACCCCTCCTTGCGCCCTCCCCTTCCTTCCCCCCTCCTTCCACCCCCTTCCTTCCCCCTTCCTTCCCCCCTCTCCTTCTCCCCTCTCCTTCACCCCATCTCCTTCCTTCCCCCTCCTTCCCCCACTCTCCGTCCCCCCTCTCCTTCCCCCAATCTCCTTCCTTCCCCCTTCCTTCCCCCCTCTCTTTCCCCCTCTCCTTCCCCCTCTCCTTCCCCCCTTCCCGATCTCCTTCCTTTCACATATCCTTCCTTCCCCCTTCCTTCCTCCCCTCTCCTTCCCCCCTCCTTCCCCATCTCCTTCCTTCCCCCTTCCTTCCCCCTCTCCACCCCCTCTCCTTCCCACATCTCCTTCCTTCCTCTTTCCTTCCCCCCTCTTCTTCCACCCCTCTCCTTCCTTCCCCATCTCCTTCCTTCCCCCTCCTCACCCCAATCCTTCCTCGCCATCTCCTTCCTACCCCCATCTCTTTCCCTCCATCTCCTTCCTTCCCCCCTCCTTCCACCCCCTTCCTTCCCCCTTCCATCCCCCCTCTCCTTCCCCCCTCTACTTCACCCCATCTCCATCCTACCCCCTCTCCTTCCTTCCTCCTTCCTTCGCCCTCCTTGCCCCCTCTCCTTCCCCCCTCTCCTTCCCCCCCTCCTTCCTTCCCCCACCCTCCTTCCTCCCCCCTTCTTCCCCCTCTCCTTCCCCATCTTCTTCTTTTCACCCCTCCTTCCTTCCCTCCCCTCTCCTTCACCCCCTCTCCTTCCACCCCTCTCCTTCCCCCCTCTCCTTCCTTCCCTCCCACTCTTCTTCCTTCCCCCCTCTCCCTTCCTTCCCCCCTCTCCTTCCTTACCCCCCTCCTTCCTTCCCCCTCTCCTTCCTTCCCCCATTTCCTTCCTACCCCCATCTCCTTCCTTCCCCCTTCCTTCCCCCTCTCCACCCCCTCTCCTTCCCACATCTCCTTCCTTCCTCTTTCCTTCCCCCCTCTTCTTCCACCCCTCTCCTTCCTTCCCCATCTCCTTCCTTCCCCCTCCTCACCCCAATCCTTCCTCGCCATCTCCTTCCTACCCCCATCTCTTTCCCTCCATCTCCTTCCTTCCCCCCTCCTTCCACCCCCTTCCTTCCCCCTTCCATCCCCCCCTCTCCTTCCCCCCTCTACTTCACCCCATCTCCATCCTACCCCCTCTCCTTCCTTCCTCCTTCCTTCGCCCTCCTTGCCCCCTCTCCTTCCCCCCTCTCCTTCCCCCCCTCCTTCCTTCCCCCACCCTCCTTCCTCCCCCCTTCTTCCCCCTCTCCTTCCCCATCTTCTTCTTTTCACCCCTCCTTCCTTCCCTCCCCTCTCCTTCACCCCCTCTCCTTCCACCCCTCTCCTTCCCCCCTCTCCTTCCTTCCCTCCCACTCTTCTTCCTTCCCCCCTCTCCCTTCCTTCCCCCCTCTCCTTCCTTACCCCCCTCCTTCCTTCCCCCTCTCCTTCCTTCCCCCATTTCCTTCCTACCCCCATCTCCTTCCTTCCCCCTTCCTTCCCCCTCCTTCCCCATCTCCTTTCTTCCCCCTTCCTTCCCCCTCTCCTTCCTTCCCCCTTCCTTCCCCCCTCCTTCCCCCTCTCCTTCCCCCTCCCTTCCTTCCCCCCACTCTCCTTCCTTCCCCCTCTCCTTTCTTCCCCCCTCCTACCTTCCCCCTCCTTTCTTCCCCCTTCTTTCCCTTTCTCTCCTTCCTTGCCCTTTTATTCCCCCCCTCCTTCCCCCCTCTCCTTCCCCCATCTTCTGCCTTCGCCCCCTCTCCTTCCCCCATCTCCTTCCTCATCTCCTTTCTTCCCCCTTCCTTCCCCACTCCATCCTTCCCCCTCCTTCCTCCCCTCGCCTTCCCCCATCTCCTGCCTTCTCCTCCCTCTCCTTCACCCCATCTCATTCCTTCCCCATCTCCTTCCTCCCTGCCTCCTTCACAGCCTCTCCTTCCTTCCACCCCTCCTTCCCCCCCACCCTCTCCTTCTTCTCCCATCTCCTTCCTTCCGCCCCCCCTCCTTCCTTCCCCCCTACATCCCCCCTCCTTCCCCCATCTCCTTCATTCCCCATCTCTCATTCCCCCCCTACTTTCCCCCTCCTTGCCCCATCTCCTTCCTTCCCTCATCTCCTTCCTTCCACCCATCTCTTTCCTCCCCTCCTTCCCCCTTCCCCCCATTTCCTTCCTTCCCCCATCTTCTTGCCCCCCACCTCCCCCATCTCCTTCCCCCTTCCTTCCACGCCTCCTTCCCCCATCTACTTCCCCCTTCCTTCTCCCCCTGTCCTTCCCCCCCTCCTTCCTTCCCCCTCTCCTTTCTTCTCCCCTCCTACCTTCCCCCTCCTTTCTTCCCCCTTCCTTCCCCCTCTCCAACCTTCCCCCTTTATTCCCCCCTCCTTCCCCCCCTCTCCTTCCCCCAGCTCCAGCCTTCGCCCCCCTCCTTCCCACCATCTCCTTCCCTACCCCATCTCCTTCCTCCCCCCTCCTTCACCCCATCTCCTCCCTTCTCCCCATCTTCTTCCTTCCCCCCTCATTCCCCCATCTCCTTTCTTCCCCCTTCCTTCCACCCTCCATCCTTCCCCCTTCCTTCCCCACTCCTTCCACCCCTCGCCTTCCCCCCATCTCCTGCCTTCACCCCACTCTCCTTCCCCCATCACCTTCCTTCCCCCATCTCCTTCCTCTCCCCCTCCTTCGACCCCTCTCCTTCCTTCCACCCCTCTTTCCCTCCCACCCTCTCCTTCTTCTCCCCCTCCTTCCTTCCGCCCCCCTCTTCCTTCCCCCCTACTTAGCCCCTCCTTCCCCCATCTCCTTCATTCCCCCTCTCTCCTTCCCCCCTCGTTCCCCCCTTTGCCCCCTCTCCTTCCTTCCCCCATCTCCTTCCTTCCACCCATCTCCTTCCTTGCCTCCTTCCCCCCTTCCTCCCCGTCTCCTTCATTCCCCCATCTCCTTGCCCCCCTCCTCCCCATCTCCTTCCCCCTTCCTTCCACCCCTCCTTCCCCATCTACTTCCCCTTCCTTCTCCCCTGTCCTTCCCCCTCTCCTTCCTCCCCCCACACTCCTTCCTACCCCCTCTCCTTTCTTCTCCCCTCCTACCTTCCCCCCCTCCTTTCTTCCCCCTTGCTTCCCCCTCTCCTACCTTCCCCCTTTATTTCCCCTCCTTCCCCCGGCTCTCCTTCCCCCCATCTCCTTCCTTCCCCCCATCTCCTTCCTCCCCCCTCCTTCACCCCCATCTCCTTCCTTCTCCCCATCTCCTTCCTTCCCCCCTCATTCCCCCATCTCCTTTCTTCCCCCTTCCTTCCCCCCTCCATCCTTCCCCCTTCCTTACCCCCTTCTTCCACCCTTCGCCTTCCCCCATCTCCTGCCTTCACACCCCCCCTCCTCCCCCCATCTCCTTCCCCCTTCCTTCCACCCCTCCT